>NC_031770.1:41127106-41139397 GCF_001522545.3 Parus major | reverse complement strand
CTTGTTTAAATGGATCTCTGCAATTTCTGATTAGAGCTAAGGAAGCAGAGATGGAAGCACTGAGAAGCTAAATCAAATGCTGTCCTTGCACCATCACTGATTTTGGTAGTGCCAGGTAGGACTGGAAATATCCTTGGAAAGTACATTTCAGAACATCTGAAAGCAAGAGCTTTCAGACTGAGCATGTCTAGATATGTATAGAATTGTGACGCTTGGTCATCTGAGCTAGTTGAAGCCAATGCTTTTCCTTTGCCAGGTAGCAGCACTGACTTTAATAGGAACCCTGTGCTTGATGATAATGCAGGGGGCATAATTTCTGTATACAAGTCCTGCTTGCAATCACAGCTTGTGATGTGTGTTGGCCCATACTCTGCCCTATGAAATGGTCACAAATGGCTTGTAAGGAGTGTGAGTACCAGGCTGTTTCCTGAATCCTTCTGGGTGTCAAGGTATGAAAAGTGAGAAGGAACAGAAAACTCTCCTATATCAGCAGCAGCCACGTCTGGCTTTCAGACTGGCAACATCAGATCCTTTATTAGTTTATAAACATTGGAGTCCTCCAGGGAGTTGTCCAGATCCACTTACAGGCCCTGAGTGACAGAGGCAATGCTTGGAGTAAGGCAGCATCCGTGAAGGAAATTTGGCTTCCCTGTTAACAGAAAAAGGCTCCTGGGACTGCAGCAGAAGACTGACCAGTTACATGCAGGAAACCCTTCAGTGCCAGCAGTCACTCCCCTCAGCAGAGGGGAAACGGCTGGTTGGCTAAGAAGGCAGAGGGGCTAACTTTTTCCATCCTATTAGCGTGTTTACTTAGGGCAATTCCCAGACAAATCATCTCACTTAGGCTATCTTGAGAATAAAATCTTGGCAATGTACCATCCACCTTTCAGGCCTGGCTGGGCATCAATAAAGGTCTACTCCTCAGTTAGATAATTCTCTGAAAAATGGCTGTATTTACCAGCAGCTTCCTGTTTCTCCTGATAATAAGGTGAAAATATCTTACTCCTGACAGCTCATAGAATAACCCAGACCCCCCTCAATAAATAGACACGAAAAAGATGACCAGCAGGTATGTTTTCAGCCAGCCTCTAGGTGGAATTTGGAGCTGGGAGTGCCAGGTGTGTGTGTGAGCTCACAGCCACTTGTATGTGAATGAAACACAGTTTAATCTCTTAATTGGCAGGTTCCAATGGAAACATTAAGATATTTTTAATACAAACAGGTTTTACCAGTAAGCAGCAATAATTGCCATCTGCTTATCACAAGTCTTGGCTTTTTAACTGTTTCACTCCTGCTGTCTGCAGTCTTTCCATCATTAAGTAATGTGGGATTCCAACAGAACATTATGGTATGGTAATCTGATTTACATGGCTACAGGGATAATCATGAAGCCTCAAATACCAGGTCAGTATTTGAATGATGGCATTTCCTTCTGGTGGTGGGATGTTTTCCCTTGATGGTGTATTCCCATCCCATGGGTTTCAACATCTTCACTAAGCTACAGTACAGGAAAATGAAATTTTATCTGGCAAAGGCTCAAGTGGGTGCCCGGGTCCAGCTTTCCTGTCCATTTCCTAGGGGTGAGTTTCTGAAAGAGGCATTTAGGCAGCTCAATATCAACCAGGGTGTATGGACCTGGGCATGTTTTTGGTACAGCTCTGACATTAGTTTTAAGGAGGATCTATCTTGTCTGATCAATATGAAAAGGGTCAGGGTTGCAGCTCAGTATCCTCCTTGTCTTCTTTGAACAAATTAGTATCCATAGACACAATCAGGCCCTCAAATATTCACAGCTGTGGTTCAAATGAAGTCTCCTAATGAAATGCAAATTCAATAAGACAGTTACATGATCAGCATCAGCTCATTAAGGCCTGGCTAGCCCGTCTCCTTTCTTTGTTAGACCAGCATAAAGCTCCCAACTCTGGTGGAGTTACCCTGGGCTGAAAGCTGCTGGGCTCCGGGCGAAGTTTGGCCCAGACAGCCAGCTGGGGGGAGGCCATGTGCCGCACCGTGCTGTGCCGCCGGATCAGTGGCACTGGGCTCATGAATATCAGCTGAGGCTTGCTGGCTCTGAAGGAAGGGAGAAGGCTTGGGTTACTCTCCTTCATCCTGTGTGAAAACAGCAGCGGGCCCACTGAAACCGCAAGGTGACACTGAAACAAACAAGCGCCCTAAACCCCAGCCTGCAGCAAGACCAAAATCAGGCTTGTGCTTGGATTTTCCCAGGAGAGGTGCTCATCTTGTATTTGCGAGGTTCTTGAAGCCACTGCTCTTTCCTCGGTCACGGGAGTCGGTCGAAAGGATGTCAGGCAGCTGGCTTGCTACCTTCCTGACCCCGTTTCACAATGTCTGTGCTTCTGTGAAAGGGTTGCGCCAGACAAAGCACAAGGGATGCACAGCCCTTGCATCCAAGTACAGGGTATTTTTTTCTTTCTTTCTTTTTTTTTCTTCCTAGCACCATCGAATGTGGCAATGTTTGACAGGTCTGACCTGCTCAGCTGTAATGAGCCATTGGGAGAAAAGGGACAAATGCAGTTACCTCTCGCCACAAGTCTTGCTGCTGGGAGATGAACTTTGCCACTCTGCCTTGGCTTTAACAAATGCCCCTCAGTGTATCTCAGTGCAAATGTGTTTCCTTTTCATTTTCAAATAGGGACGAATCCTGTATGTTGGATTAGAAATTTCCCATCGCTGACAAAAGTGGACGGGAAAAAAAAGTCATGTAAAGTTCAAGAGGAGGGCAGAGGGAAGAATGAAAACAAAATGAATGAGCAAGAGACCGTTTCTGGTTTTTTTGTTTTTTTTTTTTTTTGTAGGTAGAATTTTGCAATAATTGGTATTTTAAGATTTTTGTATCAAAAAAATCTTTTTTTTTGCAGGGGCAAACACAGCATAAAAAATTGGGGTTTTGTACTGAAGTTGTTTATACATCAGATGTATGAATTCAATGCCAGTTGTCCACAATAATCAGAGATCCAAAACCATGCAATCATGCTTTTGAAAAAGGAAAAAAGAGTCCCTTTAAAAGCCAGACTTTAGGTGTGTAGTTCTGCTACTTGATTTTCAGTGTTTTATATCTATGTATTAAAAATAATTTTGGGTTATATATATCACATGCAGGAATAAATGAGAAGCTGCTCAGGGGCATAAAAAATTCTGGGGAAAAATGCATAAAATAAATGCAATTTTATACATACAGTGCACTCAGGACAGATTTATTGTAGCAGGTTGTAGCCTCTCCTCTCTTTCCACCAACACCTTATGCTGGGGCTGCTGTGATCTGGGTCATGGGAGGACAGAACTGGTTTTTCAAGAAGAAAGTCAGAAAGATGATAAAGCTCTGCTTTGAAAAAAAAAGACCCAAAGTAGAAGAAGTCCTTAGGAGAGCAGCAGGAATGATAAGAGCAAGCGAATACAACCTATGAGAAGAGGCTGGAGGAAATGGAAGAGGTTTGGAAAAGACAAATCTGAAGGGAAATTGTAATAGGAGCCCTCAGAAATGTAAGGTTAATAGAGGAGGGATATTGATCTATTGAGCATTAAGAGAGATGTAGGTTAGGAAAAGCATGCTAACTGTAGGCATGAGGAGCAATGGTTTAGGGCAGCAGCGGGTCCCTGCTCAATAGAAGCAGCAAATGGTCTTTTTGCTGGGTTTGGAGTTTTCACCCATCCTCAGAGAAGAGAGGAACCAGTGCGTATCTTGGGGCTCCCTTGCCAAGCTGTGCCACAGAGTTCTTGGTGAGGACACATGGAGGCAGTCGGTGGGGACACACAGGATGAGGTGGAACACTGCAGTTGGGACAGTACAAGCAGAAGCTCTGAGCATGATTGTGAAGACAGAAGGTTAATTTCAAATCAGGCTCTAAGACAATTGCTGAGTTTTTTCAGGGTCTGAATGGCTAATTCCTTTTACCATCACTGCTTATTCTTATCTCCTACCTTTGACCCATGTGCACCCCACTGGACAGTTGCAAAAGTCTTCTAGCCTGGGAACAATGTAACGTAGCTGTGGTAACCAGCCTCCGCAGCAGTGGTGAGAAACAAACAGCCTGTGCATGCTCAGAGTATAGTTTCCAGTCACGTATTGACCAGAATGCACTCGGGGCAGTGACTGAATGACTTTGGTAACGGGCACAATCATAAAAGCCAAAAAAGCCTCACAAACAGTTTGTGAGTGAGGCTAGAAGTGAAACATGTTGACTATATAGCTTGCTAAAAATAACCATGCCGGCTCTAGCTGTCATCACATCTCTCCTCTAATCCTGCAAGTAGCGTGTGAAGGGTTACCCTAATGCCCCGCACTGATTCTTCCCTCCGAGTGCACAGCGTTGTGTGTCTGAGGAGCCGCGAGCAGATTGCCAAGCGAAGCCGAATTTGCTCCCTGGGCTTTGTGCAGTCAGCCACTGCTCCCGCCGTTTTGTCATCAAGTCAGCCGCAGCCTTCCCCATGTTGCTGAGGAACATGCTGGAGCAACCCGGAGTGTCACGCCTCCGATGGAGGCTTTCACTAGCTATCAGTGGTTGTGTTATACCACATTAGAGGTGTCCCAGATGCCAAGCTCCCACTGAAGAAGAATGTAGAAAATCATAAAAGTACCACTGCAGAAAAGGTATTAATGAGGCAGTAACATTTGTTATGCTTTGTCATGGTGCCAGATTCCTATGCCAGAACTACACGGTGTGTTAGAAATGAAAATCTCCTGTTTACAGCATCTTGTCAAAGGATGCAACACCAAAAAAACGAGATCTATATATTTTCAACTTTAAACTTTACTGTTTACAGGATGTTCAGTCTGAGATATATTGTTGATTACATCTGGGTAATCTTGGAACTTGGGAACCAGATTTTCCTGAAATACCTGTTTTCCTAGCACATACTTCTGTTATTATGAAGTCTTTTCAAAGTGAGATATGTCTCCTAAGTACTATTTATATCTATTTGGCAAATGGATTCAGGGAACTCTTGTATGAATCTGACAGGCAGATCTGACAGCTTTACTCAAAGTTGGTTGCCACATAGAAAATCTGTTCTTCCTTCAGTGGCATCTGAAGTTAGTCTGAACAAAATCTTCATTAAGGTTCACTGGAGCAGCACACCTGAAAGTCCTGGGAAATGAAAGACAATGGGTGCAGGCTGCTTTTTCTGTAGCTGCAGCAGGTGTTCCATCCAAAGAGATAAGAAGTTGGGGGGCTCATTTTTAACAATGGGATGCAGATAAATGAAAGAACAATTGAAATACAGCTTAATTGCAGAAACAGTTCTTCCTCATCCATCCTTACCTCCATATCTCTATCCATTCCCTCCCTCCCTCCCTGAGGGGACACTAGTCGTCTTGTTCCTGTGAAGCAGCTCCATCCTGAATGGTATTCCTGGTGCATGGAGTACCCCACTGAAAAGTTATTTCATCCTGAGTGATCGCCTACCTCTCTGGCTGTACACGCACAAGCCTGCCAGTGTCTGTCTCCACAGCCATTCTGCACCCCAGTGGTGTTTGTCTTGTGGCAATTATTTTCCATGTATGCTGACATCAGCAACCAAGCACCTTTTGGAAAGTGCAACAGACAGAAGAAGAAAAAATGAAATTAATATTCCTGAACACCAAAGGGGGGACGTCCTGCCTCGACATTCAACAAAATGGAATTTTTAAGACTCCAGTGGGAAATAAGTGAGAAATGAGTATCCACATGTTCCAAGCATCTCCAGAGGGTTCAGCTGATCGAGGACTCTTGGGAGTTAATGGGGAAGAATGGTATTAAACTTGTTAAAATAAATATTGTTTTAATATCTTATGTTAAAATTATTCCATTTTTGGCAGTTTCCAGTGTTGTTTTTTTATCCCATGTTGCTGCTGATGTTTCCACTGATTGTTCAAGTTTGTTGTAACAAACTTCACTCATTGGTCATTCCATTCACAGAAAGGAACACCAGATAGTGATGCTGTATTTTTCACAGAGGTGCACATCCAGATCTCAAGAGGAAGGCCCTGTAAGTGCCAAAGCCCTTCTGAACTCAGATGTGTTCAACTCACTGTGACTGGAGAGGTAAGGTGAGAGCTGAGTTCTTGGATATAGTCCTGGTAGATGTGCTGCAGAGATCTGGCACCCTTGAGGTCTTAGGAAGCAGAAACCTGGCTCAGATTACCCTAAGTTGTGGTGGTTTTTCCCCTGTAACTCCCTGGGAATTTCTATACTTCCGTTGTCTGAAGATGTAGCCAGGAAGAATTAACTTACCCAAGTCTTCCCTGCTTTAGGGCTACCAATTGGCAACATCAGAAAGTTACAAAACCTTTATAGGTTTTAAAGAAAAATACACTTTATAGTGTTTTAGACAAAGGATGAAACTGGAGGTAGGGCAGAAAGGGGGAAGAGGGTAAGGAGATAGAGGGAAGGGATTTGAACATGAAAGGAAAGGAAGGGAAGAAAAGGATGTGTTGGGGAGCCAAAGAAAGTAAGCAGAGGAAATGGGAGATGGAAAAGGAGAGAGGTGTTACAGAGAAGTTACACAGAGAGAAGAATGGGCACTGTCCATTACTAAGTAATTAATTCACACATTTTTATGCTAGTGTTTCCTCTCTAACACTTCTCCCAACACTCTAAAGTCACTGGTCTTCAGATTTTAGGTGCCTTATCTCAGCGCTGACATGCCACTGCCTCTCCTCCCGTCCTGCTGCAGAGCTGGCAGCCCATATGTGCTGAGCAATGACCCTCTGTCCATCTTCCCTATGCTCAGCAAGGGCCTGGGACCTGCGCCTGTGCTCAGCACACCTGCCCCTGGATGAAGTTTGGTGTTGCACAGCCCCATGCTTGCCACTGGAGGGGACGAGACACAGCTAGTTAGTGATCAGGGGTGTTCACAGGCATATAGGAGGGAGAGGGAGCCTGGGAGGTGGGTACCTCCATCACAGGACTGATGTAGAGAGGGAGAATTAGGGCTTGCCTGTCATGATGTCACTTTGTGTACAGCGACTGCAGCTTGAAACCCCACACCCGTCACCATGGCAGGTGCTGAGAGGCACTGCATTGGGGCCCCTGTGTCAGAGAGCATCACCTGCCACACAGTGAGTGGCTCCAAACAAGTTGGTGTGGGGAGAAACATGTTTCTTAGGGTCTGGATTGACCTCTTCACCATCTTGGGATTGGATGATGGTGCCCAGTGTTGTACTTGAATCAGATATTCCTTATTCCCTCCTTTCTATGCAGGGAGATTGAGGAGCTTAGGTTGAGGTGTGGGCTTGAAGGCTTAAAAAGGAAATTAAAATGAGTTTAGGACCCAGGGAAATAAGGCCTGTTTGCAAGGGCTGTGTCCAGAAGGGCTGTGCAGCCAATCTTTGCTGTCATCTGGTTTCCCAGGACACAGAGATGACAAAGGAGGAGCTGACACCACATTTACTTTTCTAAGTTCTGTCCTATGTTCTTGTTTTTATTGCTCTGCCTTTGTGTGCAGCCTCTGCTGGCACTGGGATCCCCCTCGCTCCCTGCCCTGGGGGGAGAGAGGGCCATGTTTTCTTTAAACTTTCCGTCTCCTCCGTGACAGTTTCCATTAGTGGTTTGACACCCCTGTGCTTCTTCCATGAGGGCCTTGCCTTTACCCTGTCTTTAATCATGTTGTCATATGATAATAGGATCAAAAGGAAGAACACTGAGTCTTGCCCTTCTGGAGTGCTTTACGCTCACCCTAATAAACAGCTTGTGCTTGGGATTGTGCTGCAGCTGGCCTGCCCTCAGCCCCATCCTTTCTATGCCATACTCGTGCTGAACTTTAACCGTGGGGCTGTCTGGCCCCGGCAGCCATCCCCAGCCCAACTTCCCCCTGCTGTAAGGGCAGTCTGTGCTACTGTGGTGTAAGCTGAGCATAACCATTACAGAGCAGACAGCACACTGAAAAATATGATGGATTCGACCTGCATTTCTGTGTCTTACCAGGACTTTGGAGAATGTTCAGTGTGTGTATATATATCCATGGGGAAAAGGGAGTTTACACTCATTGGCACTTAGCAATGTGGTCTTAGGGACCTCTTGAAGCAGTGGGAGTTGTCACCTGTCCGCTTTTGTGCTGTGCGAGACATTTTGAAGTAGGAAGGTGGCTTCCTCAGAAGTCGCACTGATCAGTCTGTGCAGAGATTGCTGGAACTTCAGAAGTGGCTTTTCCCACCTCTGCAGTGCTATGAATGTCTGAATGGAAGGACTGTTTGATGTGTTGCTTCTACTTACATTACAGTAGCCTTGAGAGAGCTCAGTGAAATGCAGGAGTGTTGCCCTCCCTGAAGTATTTTCTGCATGTAGACAAAGATGGACCTGCCTAAAAGACCTTGCAGTCCATTTGGAAAAACTGTTAGTTATCAGACTATCACGTTAAAACTGAAGAAATGTGGTGTTTGTGATTCACTCACGTATGTGAAGTTCCATCTGTTTCTTCAGAAATGCAGTCCAGTGCCTTGCTGAGATTACTGACCTCTCTTCTCAGACCTTGGAAAAAATGGCCAGGTTTGATTATAAAAACAGCCAATGAAGAAATTCCACCCCAGTTAGCAGTGTTCGCAATTGCACCACAAATTCTTGGTTCTGGATCCAAGATTAGGTCAAAGGGGTCATGATTGTCACTCTGGATTTCCCTATTCCAGGTATTTGTAACTGCTAATAAAACAATGAAATCCAATGTCATCTCGCTTCTGCCTAAATGTTCTAGTTGAAATGGTTGAATGGTTGAATAACTCCTTAATCCTCCACATTAAAACATGTTTCCCAAATATCTAACTACTCAGGATTTTTGTGAAGTCCTTCAGTTTATCTGTCTCTCTGAAATGAGGACATCAGAAGTGGAAACAGTAACAAACATGTAGCACTTTTACATTCATACTCTTAGATACCTAAAAGCCGCCTTTACAGCTCTTTCCGGGGTCCTGCAGTGGGAGCAGATGTTAGGTTGGTTACAGAACTCACTGTTCAAATATTTCATGGAGTTATTTCTTCTCTGGTTTGAGGGTGCCAGCTTTTACGTGTTTTAAACATTGTCTTTGTTTCTTCCCAATACCCTCAAATGCGATAGACTTAGTCTGCATACTTAATAATTGTCAGTCATTTCTAGCCTTTGATTTTTATATTGCTAGTTTACATACAAGCCTATCTGCTTTCACTTCCCTTCTGAAATATTTGGGTTTTTAAAGCAGTAGAGCCTTCTATGTTTACTACAGTTTCTGTCGTTCCTGATTATTTTTAACAATTTTCTGTTTCAATTCTTTCTTTTAGTGAGATGGACTCATAACCACTGAGATGTTGAGCAATGTTGAGAAATGTTCTCTTTAAAGTATCAAGTATCAATATTCTTTTTTTTTTTGTACTTCATGTTGTTTGCATAAAACAAGGGCAACTAAATCACTGTTGTTTTTGTCTAAACAATCTTTTCAGTTCCTAGTTCTCCTCTGTCTATCAAGAAGAGCTCCAGAAACAAATTTCCCTGTGTTGAATTAGTTACTATTTGGGCCAGAAAATTTCCCCTTATAAATGCAATGGCTGTTTGAGAATTGTTGTCCAGAGAACTTTGTTCTGTTGCATTCAGATGGTCCTGTTTCTTCACGTGCTAGATAGGTACTTATAAACCTGATTTTCTTGCCATCTGTTCAAACTGATGATCTGTCAAGAGCCACCAAAGAGCTCCACTTGTGCTTTATCTAATTTAAGACTGTTGGCTTATTGGCATGTCAAATGACATTTTGTTGAATACAGGATTCTTCTTTTCCCATTTTCTTTTTGTCTATTTGAGCCTTTCTAAAGAAGTTATAATACCTGATATAAATACTTTTAATATGATTCTTCCCGTTTATTTTCAATGCTACCAATTCTTTTTATGCCTAGAAATAATAAATTTAAGTTTACCTTCTTACTACAACTCCTGCTGTTAAATTGTGGACAATCCCTAAAGCACCCATGTACTCTTAAAGAGTGTACTTCCACAAGGTTATTATTTCAGTTCTGCATCCTCAGGAGATGCTTGGATAGAGACCAGCATGTGAGAATTCACCCACATGAAAGCTCTCAGCCTTTGGAAGTTCATCCATCACAGCATTTACTATGAGTGACAAAGCAATGATCTCCTATGCTCACTTCAGAACCAGAGATCTATAAACTGATTTTCAGGCTGCTTTCATGTGATGAGTGAGCCTTTAGTGGCACACAGGGCTTTTTCTCAGCCTGCCTTTACACGTGTAGGCTTTCGGTGGTCCCTCAGATAACATCAAGATGCCTTTCAATCCTGAAGACAGGGTCGTTTAGAATCAGCCAGATGATAGAAATAATGTCTGGTGTGAGCCAGAGTGATTAGGGTTGGCAGCAGCTCACTGGTAAAGAAAGTAAAATAATACTACAGATAGTCTTAGCTGAAATAAAATCAAGGGGATTAGAGTTAACAGAAAACCTTGTTTTGATTTGAGACTGTGTTATCTGCTAGGAGCATTCATTATCAACATGTTCTAAAATAAATAAATGGCTTTTCACTAACAAGACATTGGGTAGAGATAAAGCATGTGTGGCACTCTATCAAATGCACAGGCAAATAGTCGAGTTCCCTGGTCCATTTTTTTGCTGCTCTTTGTTTGCTCCTTTCATTGCCTGGAAAGCCTGTTTCTCCAGGGACACATCCTGCACTTGCAGTCACTTCAGTACAGAAGATCACAGTGCCACTATCTTTCCTATTCCTTTTTTCTCCTCCCCCGTGTTGCTTTTTCATTACTATTATTATTATTATTATTATTATTATTATTACTATTATTACTATTACTATTATTATTTTGTTCATACATGTAAAAGGAGACATCCTCCTAAATCAGTGGCTGTCTTGGAAAAAGCTGGAACAGAAGGAATATCACTCAAAGTCCCCTGAGCCCCTGTGAGCTGCAGTCTGGCTGTCAGCATCCTGGCAGATTTATGAGGATGGCCATGACCGGTTTGAAAGGGCAGAGGGGGGAGAAGAAGAGATCCCAACCCATTAGTAATTCCCTGCAGGAAGGTGACAGAGCTGATGACATGCATGGAGGACACATTGCAGGAGATGGGCTGAGGGAGACATTCCCATGCAAGAGTGATTTCAGGCCACTTTTGGCTCCAAGATTGGTTTCCTCTAATGATCTATTTCTAGGCCTCACATCCTTTAGCTTGTAATCTATTTTGTCACAACTGGTGCCAGATCTTCCAGCAGAGGAAAAGAATCCCATGGAGATCAGTAAGTTTTGTGAACATGAGGGCTGCAGGTCATGGATAAATAAAGAGCAGAGCCTGGAACTGAAAAGGTTGCCCAGAAATTGCAGCAGGACCGGGGGTATCACAGTGGATCACTGAACCACCCTGTGATGCCACAAATGTCACCTTTGCTACATCAGACAGGCCAGCCTCAGAAAAATAATGCAAAAAGAAGTGTAAGTGAACTGGGACATATAAAACAAATGCCAGCTTTTCCAAGGTGGCAAAATTTTTTGCTTTTTTGGGGTTTTCAAATTTTTTGTTCTGAAGAATACTGCATAGAACCAGAGGTTAAGAGCATGATGTTCACAAGGTAGGTTAGTTTCTGATTTTTTTGGTATTTATTCAGAATCTTATATGATGACAATAAAGAGGCCTCTTTCTACTGAAAACACAGGTAGATCTGTCTAGAGTTGCTGAAATATATTGTTAGACTTTTAGTGCAACACCCACATTTGGAGCTTATTTACAAGAGCAGTTGCCTTAACTATAAGAAAACAGATTTTTGGAAGTAACATGACCATAAGGAAAAAAAAAAAAAGGAAATAAAATGGGTACAAGACAGGGAAGGTGAGTGCAGGAGGATGCAAAAGGGGAAAAAGACCTCAAACATATTTACTGCATAAATAAAAAAAACTAGAAGAAAACTTATTTTTGTGGGATACTGAGGTCTAGTATAAGGACCTGGGATAATTAGAACTGTTTGTGAAATAGAGACCTCTTATTTCAAAGGAGTGTCTGAGCAGTTTTTGATGAACAGAAAACCACATTGATTATTGTATACTCATTTTTCTCTTCTGCTTCGGTGATGTAAGTCATTTGAATGATCATAATTGAAATGCTTGTCTGACACTATCCATTGAGAGAAAGAAGCATTGTTTCTAACAATCAGGGGTTGAAAGTGCATAAATGTAATATTAATAAACTCTAAGGGTAAAAAAGCCTCATTAGGAGAGCCTGTTACAAAGCGTGGAACATCTAGAGAGAGAGAGAGAGATCATTGGAGATTCCTTCCTTCCTTCCTTCCTTCCTTCCTTCCTTCCTTCCTTCCTTCCTTCCT
>NC_031770.1:41014690-41126792 GCF_001522545.3 Parus major | reverse complement strand
CCCACCCCACTGAGCTCTGCATTAGTGCAGCTCAGAGAGTTTGGCCCTTTTAATAAGTCTTAGACATCATTATTTTGTTTCAATGTTCAAAGTTCTGGAGGATCTGCCATGTGGCTACAACAGGAAGAGAAAAAAAGGACTTAGGGGCCAAAACCTGCAGCCATTTTCACCAGGGAGAATCGGGGTTATTCACCTGGTTTTAGAGGAATTGCTTGGGGTTAGCACTTAGTATTTGTAATTAGAGCAGGTCCTCTGTGGTCAGGAAAGAATGAGTTATTATAATGATCTGCTTCAGTACAGCTGTCATTAGCACTCTTCTGACTCTGAAGGAGAGTGCAGGGCCATGTACAAACAGGACACTTGGACTCACCGATCCTGCGCGTCACGATTTCTTCTTTCTAACACGGTGGCAGAAGGCCCGGGTGAGTTGCACTAGCGGATGTTGTGATGCCAGATGCTGTGCCTGAGGGCATCATGGATCCTCCACTGCTCACTTTAAAACAGCTGCCAGGACACTGCAGCCACTCCATGGGGATGTACCGTGCATTTATTGCAAATGTGGACAGTGAAAGGAAGAGGGAGATGGGACAAAGGGATGGCAGGGTGTAGAGAGGAAGCCTTGAAGTCTACTGAGAAGTAATGTGGTGTGGTTAAAATGATGAATCTCTTACTGGATCTGCAACTAAACCCACCACTGTATGTCTTGTCTCTGTCCTTTTGTCCTGTTAATTTAGTTTATACATTTCCAGGCTGAGAAGACTAAGACAAACAACCCTGTGGGCTCTGAGTGAATATGTGGGGCCTGCCGGTGATGTTAGTGGGACAAGGTTTTCCTCTGCACAGAAGGCTGGCAGAAAACTTAAATAAAAAAAAAAAAAAGTGTCAAGCATTTTTCTATTCAATTAATGAAAATTGGCACCCTATTACTGCTGCTGTCCTGCATACCTCCTGGCTGGAAAAAGCTGGTTCCTGTGAGGCCGAAGAATCTCGGTGCAACTGAGATGCAGTTAGCAGGCTGTGAGGTTTAAGAAGAGCTCCATGCCTTTTTTAAGCCTGCAGGCAGTTCTGCTGACTGACGCTGCCCAAATGCTTTCCAGGAATGCTGACATATTCTCATGTTATCACTTTTCACGTGAACTTTTCCCCAAGAGCCTGCTTCTCATTGCTCAGCAGTGCATCAGGGGAGAAGGAAAGAGAGGAGAGCTGTCAAGGCACATCAGTCATTGTTGTGTTTGTACTGGAAGGTATATGCATAATGAAGGATAATATTTTCTGGCTGCAGAAGGTTGTGATATCCCAGTGTGAGATGCCTGCGAGTATATCTGGTATGGATGTGACAAGAGAGGATTTGTCTTGGGATACAGAGGCTTTTTGCATCTGGTCCCTTGTGCAAATCAGGACAAGTTTGGCAGGGTTTGAAAGTCCATATCATCTGGTGACCCAAATGAATAGTTCCAGATGGACTGGGGCCCTCATCACAGTTGGTGCCCTTATTGACTGGGGGGCCGAAGCTGAATGAAGGGAGGGGTTCACCATGGAGGAGGTCTGTGTACCTTGCTCTGCTCATGTCCTGTGAATGGAGAACTTTAATTCCTCAGCTTTATTAATGCGTCATATTGTACAAACAATGGCCACTCCAATATTGAAGTGAAAGGCAAGAATATTTATGTGAGGGTGAACTCACTCCAGTCCTAGGACCCTTCCCACTTTGGCAGTCCTTGCCTACCCCTGTTTCTTAGCAGGCTGTGAGACCCCTGGGGCCATCTTTTCTCACAGGTAGCAGGCACAGCTCTTCCCCATGTACTTAGCTTCAAGGAAAGACCATGCCATCCTCCACCACCTGTCAAGGAAGGCAGAGACTATGCCTGGGGGTCCTGGACACTGTTTTTTACCTTGGATCAAGATTTAGAAGAAAAACATTTTCCCTTTTGAGAGACTTACTGAGATACGTGAACTGGAAGTGCAACTTGGAAATGTCTGTCAGCATATCCAGAATTTTCCTTGCAAGACAGAGTGCAGCAGACCTCCACAACAGCCTGGCATGCCTGAACAGAGGATGCTTTTTCCCCCCCTCTCTGTCTTCCTTTTGTCTCTTTGTTAACAGGTAAAAACCTGTCCTGAGGGCTGGGCCCTTGTTGAAAAATACAGCTCTATTTAGAAAGAAAGCTTTGAGGAAACCCCAGTCCTTGGCAATTCCTAATGAATGTCCTAAAGGTCTGACCTTTTCCTCTGGGATCCTCCTTCCCCTTTCCTGACCTGAGTAGGCAAGTAGTGCTGGGAGAAAAAATAGAGTGGAGAGCTTCTGAAGTCAGACATCCCAAGCACCACAAAGTACCCTTGCAAGGCCTTGTTATAATCATTGCTTGCTTGCCCCATATGTCTGGCCATCCAAAAGGTTTAAGCAGTAAGTGATCTGATAGCCTGTATGTGCCATTGATTTGTTAAGCTGAAGGTTTTTTTTTCTTAAATCCTATTAACAATAGCATTTGCAGAAGGAATGCAGATTACCCAGGTCTAATTGTATATCATTTGCATGAAGAATGAATTAAAAAGCAGCTTTGCAACACATTGACTCGGGATGTTATTGAGCCATTGAAGTCTCACGGCTGTGAGGGTTGGAGCTATTTAATTAGTGGGGGTGGGGTGTGTGGCTGGAGAGAAAATAGCGGAGAAGAGGTGTTTTAATCAATGAAGCAGAGAAATCACAACTGTTAGAAGATGCAAGATTATTCCTTTCAGGCAAATAACCCAACCAAATAACTCAAGGTCCAAATGTATGAGAACTTTGCTGAATGAAAACCTGGTATTTGAATTGAAGGGGGACAGTCATTTGGGAGAGTTCAATGCTGGTGCTTTCCCAGGGCCAGAGCTGTGGAGCTCTGCTCAGGGACTACCTTCAGCTAGGGGCACCAGCTGTTTTATTTTATATTTTTTCTTTCTGTTCATGCAGCCCAGACTGCATCCTGAAAGTCAGACAGGATGCTCCTGATGACTCCTCTGGGTCTCTGACTGATCCCACAGCCAGGGGTGTGGGTGTGAGGCTGCCCGCCTCACCCTGCCACAGGGTCTGCAGGACACGAGCGTTGTGGCTCGTTGTCAAGCCTGTGTGGTTGCTCCCAGCTGCAGCAGGTGACAGAAGCACTTAAGGAAATGGGATGGGATCTCAATAACTCTGTTCTTACCTGGCTCAAAGGCTGGCAGGGTGACAAAGGCGTTTATTTTTCTCTGTGAACTGTCATGTTTCAGCTACAGTAGAGCTTTGGTGTGTTGCTTTCAGGCAGGCCTCGAATCTGGAACATTTTTGCCACCTAAATATCTCTGCTTTTCACCTGATCATCAGGCTGCTGCACAAGGGGATATCTAAGGTCAGTAATGCTGCCAGGATCTTCAGGTCTACTTTATCTTCCTTCAACAGATAACCATAGACACTACCCAAAGCCCTTTGCCATTTGATTTCTGTCCCTGTCATGTGCTGGGTAACAAGTGCCTCATCTTAGTACTTTATTTCCCAAGGAAATATGTGTTAATGCAAGTAAGAATAAAAACTGCACACATTTGAGGCACAGTGTAGGATTTTTTAATGCCACAAGGTCTTAGGTACAGAGAAAGTAGCAGAATTCCAATCATGGGGGAAAACAGGCCATTAAAAATGATGGATTAGTTATTCCCATGATATATGCTTTGGATACATGTTAAGTTAATTGCATATCCACATTCTAAGTTTCCTGGATACCAACATTTCTCTTTGCTTTTGGAGGGTCAGATTTTTATTTTTTTTTTAAAGGCAGCCCTCATCTAAAACCCGTTGAGAAGGCTGCCTTCTTGGATGCCAAACAGTCTTGTGGCAATTTGCTGGCAGACACCAAGGTATCTTAGCTCAAGCTCTCGAATATGGTATACTGAGAATGAAGCAGACACATGATAGCTGGACCACACAACATGCATATTTGTCACAATTCCATGAAAGAGACACTTGTGTAAATAAAACTGGCAACTATTGTAGATGAATTACTATTTATTCACTGCAATATTAATTGCATAAGTTTCAACTACGCCATCATCAGCCAATCTGAAATTCAGCTACCATATCAAACACAGTATTTAAGGCAAAAGGAAAGTGGCACAAAATGGGAATTTCCTAGAAAAAACCCCAAACTTCTAGGCCTACAAATATGGACCATGAAGAAAACCATTTTGGCAATTACAAACTCATGTTGAATCACATCTGTACTGAAACTTATCTTCAAGAAACAGTTGTTCTCTGCTTCCAACTATGAGGTACAAACCAGACACATGTTTTTTACCTCAGTGTCAGCAGAGAGAAACTGAGTGAATGTGGCTGATTTGTAGCATGTCCTTTACTGCTGACAAGGATGGATTTGCAACCACTTAATCTGTAGTGTTTCACATAGCCCTACAGACTGAGATAAAGCTTAGATGGAAGGACAGTATCTTTCCTTAATGAGTTGGGCAGGTCTTTTAAATCCTAGAACATTTTTGGCAGCACATGATAGTGGCTGATTCTTATCCCTGTCTTTGTTTATAGCTTGCATCTAGCAGACCCACTCTGATACAGCTGCTAGTCTGCCTCTGTCACTCTTGAAAAGCAGCATTTGGGTGTGCTGTCATGGAGTCAGGGAGCTGAGGGGAAACAGGACTGAGAGGACTCTGAGAAGTTTTGGAGTCCTCCTTCCTGGTCTAGGTACATTCCAGAGGAAAGTTGGTCTTGACAGGTAGTGATCTCTTATTGTTTGGAAAAGGTGCCAGGGCAGAAGGTTAAAAGTCCAAGTAGCCTTGTACAGACATATCATTGAAAAGTTTTCCTAAATCTGAGCCTAGGCTGCGAACTGAGCCAGTTTCTTCTTGTGCTGCCTCACTGGAGCAGGAGAACAACATACCACTGTCAGATGTAAACAACCTTCTGCATACCAGAAGATGGTGGTTTGGACAAAACAGACTCAATTCTTTTGATACCCAGTAGGTTGTGTTTACAAAATTATTACCTTCCTACCTTGCTGTTCCTCTGGATTCCTTCCACTTTGCCTCCATCTTCCGCAAAGTGTCGTTCCTCCATCTGTGCCCTGCACTGTGCCAGGTGGCAGGTGACAGTGATCACGCACTGTGTCATGGACACGAGACCCATCCTTGTGCTACCACCCTCCTCTCAGCTTATGCTTAGCTTGTGGGTGGCTGGCTGCCCCCAGCACCTTTCCCCAGCACTGCTGCTGGCCAGGTTGACACTCCCCTTCTCTCCTCAGGGTAGCAATTGGCTTTGACCTTACTGACAGTCAGGCAATGGAGCCCACTCTGCTTGTTTATTTTCTTTTTTTATTTTTATTTTTTTTTAATTCAGATTTTAATCCTGCAACACATTGAAAACCCTCCCAAGTCTGTGGTTATTGAAAGTTTTAAAGTGTATTCCATATCTAGTATCTCACTCTCTGAAGAAACTGATGGCATCCCAGAGCAGCCCCTTGAATAGTAGCTCTCTTTTCTCCCTTGGCATTCCCTTCTAATATGACAAAGGACTGTTAATAATATTTTTTCTGAGCAGTGAAGCACCAAGGGAAGTCAGGCACTTGATTGTGGAGAGCAGCAGTCTTCTACAGCTGCTCACAATAATGCAAGTGTAAACAGCTGGGCAAGCATTTACGATAAATACCTGCCTTTCTCCCACTGCAAACATCATGGGGCATCCCCC
This sequence comes from Parus major, assembly GCF_001522545.3. Taxonomy (NCBI): domain Eukaryota; kingdom Metazoa; phylum Chordata; class Aves; order Passeriformes; family Paridae; genus Parus; species Parus major. The sequence goes on along the minus strand of NC_031770.1, from coordinate 41,121,091 downwards.
TGATGTGTGCACACAGTCCCAAGTAAAGGATTCAGTTCCTCTCTTGTGGTAAATTAAATATGAAATATTACATGTAAAGATTAGAGAAGTACCCTGATCTTTAAAAAATGAGTAAAATCCTTTGATGTACAAACATTAATTAGAGGTTAATACATAAATTCCGTAATATGTTGAAGAACCCCAAATTTAATTTAGCAATAAATGGTGGGATTTTTTTTGGCACCAGTCAGTATTTCTTTGCTTCTCCAACAAAGATATTTGAATGCTGATTTGTTGAAAATCTGAAGCAAGCTCCAGCTATGCAGTCACTAAGATAACCTTCATAGAATATTATTGTTATACATACAATGAATGTCCTCCACATTATGTTTAACCACTAACACAGACATACACACAACTCTATGTATATATAAACTTCATATTTTCTCCTGGGATAATCTGCCAAGAATGCTGTGGAATCTGTTACATCCTCTTTAATATTTGTAGTTGTTTTTGAACCATTTTTGTGTTTGTTTGCTTATATCCTGCCTTGTAAAGAAAACATCCGTTATTTCTTAAATTTAGCCTTCCCTGTTATAGAGGTGTATATTTTGCTAACAGGCTGTGACTACCCTATCCTTCCTGCTGGCAAAATATGCACCTCTCTGTGATGTGAGGCAAACAGAAGAGCTTCTAAATTGAGACCTGGGCATCTGAAAAAGGGATAAACTAAGGAATTCTCAACAGAGTTTTCTTACAAAAGAATATTGAGAATGCATCGCACCTTCCAAGTTGTAAGAAATTATTTTAGATATTAGTTACTATTAAGAAACACTCTTTCCACTTGGGCATGGCACAAACAGAGATATGAGGCTGAAGAGAGCAATTAGTTCAAGGCAAAGGAAAATGTTGAGAAATGGTTTAGGCGAGCCTGGGAGACTCTTGAGCAGTCTTAATTCTTGAGTCATGCTTTGTACTCACCAATTAAGTCCACGTCAGCTATAACAAAAAAATCCATACACCTATGTAGTTGGTCATTTAGACTTTATGACAGTGATAATGACCTTGGTACAGAACATTTTCTGGGTATTAATGACAAAGTGGGGTTAATGGTCCTTGACCGCACCTTGAGCCATCCACACCACTCCAATGGTTATTAGTCCTCAGGGGTAAGACTGCATCTCCATAGTGAATTTTAGATATTATTTTAATCAATTCAGGTTTATGCACACTGACAGCTGAATGTATCACTCATAAATTCTGCTATTATGTTGCAAATAACATAATTTTAATATAAATAATTTAAAGAATTTAAAATAAATAATTTTAAATATTAAGCAGCAATGTTCTGGTGTTCATCTAAGCACAGTGGTCTCCAATACATTCGATTTTCATTTTTTAAAGACACTTTTCCTCTCTCAAGGATGCAGAAGAAATGGTGTCATGAAACCTTGTGTGCAGAGATTATTTGAAGTCTGGCCACAAACACAGATGTGTCTTCCCTTTTCTTTCCTGCTATACCCATTTGCAGTGTATTCAATCTGGTGCATGCAACCTTCTCTTTGTGAAATCTGTAATGCTTGGGTATTGATAAGGTGCATCTCTGAAGGAGAGTTGCAGGTGACATGTTTTTTATGTAATGTCTTCTGCTTATCACTGCATCTGTTTTTTTAATGGCACAAAGACTACCTAAAGATTTTAAGCTATTAGTAGTCATTAAAATACCTTTTTGCTTTTTCTGACATAGGGAAAAATGAAGACTACTGTTTGCTTTCTTTTCTGAAAAAATACAACAAAATCTGTTCAGGTTCTGAGCAACCATCACTGCAAGCAGAGCAAAGGGAACGAGACAAGACATGGGATTTGAGATTCTGTTTTATTTCATGCATGGTACTTGTGATGGGAAGCCAAGGGTCACTAGACTTGGGGCTGATTTTGGCCAAACAGCTCTCATTCCCTTACCTGCATGTGCTTTGATTCATTCCAAACTTGTTAAACATCCTTTGCTCTGGAAAAATTGTTCTGGATCACTTGAGAGCATCTAGGCACCCAGAGTTCTTCTCCCTTCAAAATTGCAGAGTCACAAAAGTAATTGGTGCAGTGCAATGGAGGAGTCCAGACCTGTGTTCATCTGAGATAGCTCAACTTCCTAGAACATGTAAGGGTCCCCAGCACAGGCTCCCTTTGCACAAGAATGTACCACCACATGGCAAGGATTTGAGATGTGTGCAAGCTGTTAATACTCACTTGCAGAGCAAATCCTGGCTAGCAAGTTCTCCTCTGTCCAACTGGTTCTAGTGGATCGAATTCTCACCTGATTTCAGTCAACAGCTAGCATTTTCATGAATGAAAATTTGGTTCACAGCCTCTGATCTTTATATTATGCAATTTTGTGGCTTCTTAATTCCAGCAAAACATGTATCACTGCTCCAAACTGCTTATTGTGATAGCATAAACAGGTTACGACAAAAAGCATTTTGTCATTCGTCTAAGAAAAAAAGTATGGCTAGAATGTTGATCAGTAATACATAGCATTGTATTGCCTTTGTATTTGTATTTGTGCAACAATAAGTATTTGAGATTTACTGATAATGCCTTTATTTTCCAGACTCAATTACCATCATTCAATTAATCAGATTTTCTAGTTAGCACATTAAATGGAGAAGCAGACCCTGCATTCAGACACACAAATGACTGAAAATAACTTCCTGCTTTGAGATCCATGTGTCAGTATCTGTCAAATTGTCAACTAATTTTAAATTTTAATTAGTTGTGATTTTTTTAAAAGCTCTCAATGTTTTCCTTCCAGACAGAACTCAGTTGTCCTCCAGCCCTGAGCTGCAGGATTCCCTCTGTACCCTGTTTGCTCCAGCGCTACCTACCCTGGTGTAACTGTAACAGGATCTGACCCGTACGTATCAGGAAATGGTTAAATGTGGATGGGATCACCCATGAAAATAGGAGATGGAAATTTTCTCAACTGAAAAGGAGAATCAGGGGAACATGCTGGCAGCACAATGAGGAGACTTCTAATAGGAAAGTGTCTGTCAAATTCACCGGGGCTTCAGCACTGGACTGACTGAGCCACTGAGCATCTCTGTGCACCTGATAAGGTGCCAGGGACTCACACTGCCAGGACATCTTCCCTTAAGGTGTGCTTACCCCTGAGTAAGCTCACGGAGCTGGGGACAGCAAAAAGCCCCCATGACCTGCTGGCTAGAGAGTGAGAGCAGATGGATGCCAGCATGTCCAGCACGGCATCTGTGGGGGAAAATGTCTTCAAAATCCTCTGCTGCAGGTGTGAAACATGCACCCATCCACTGGCAAATTTTCAAGGGAAGCTGTTGGTGTGTCATTGCCATGGCGTTCACACACAGCATCTTGTAAAGTTAAAATCTTAATCCTGTCTTTAGGCCAGAAAAGGGTCTCTAACGTGTGTTTTGTGTGTTAGCAAGCTCCCTCCCTATTACTGTGATTGAGTTTTAATAGCACTGGCTTTCATGATGATAGGGAGAAGGAAGTGACAACAGTGACCTTGAGGTAACAATAACCTTGCAAGCACATAATGCCATTTATCACTGCATAGCTCCTTTCATTAGGAGATCTGAAGCTGCGTCACAAAGATAGGCTTTTGCAGCACTGACACAGCAAAGCCCTAATCCCTTACTGGGACACTGTGATCGTATCACAATGCAAATCATTACCACCATACAGTCCCCATATTGGTACAGTTTGATGTCTTTTGTTGAGGAAATTATCTAATTAATATTTTTCATAGTTTTCATCTTTAATCCCTGCTATTATCTTTCCCTGATATCTACCCATCTGTTTTTCTAAGCGTTCGCATTTTCTCTTTCATTATGTGTATAAACAATCCCCTTTCTAAAGAAATGAGATGTATTGCATTTTTTTAAAATATCAAATTATTTTCTAAAAATTAGAAAAGCCAGGCAAAAGGCAATTCTCATTTTGTGTATCAATAAATACACGTAGTGGTTAAATTCTGCCTTCAGGTAGTTTACAAATGAAATCTGCTAGTGGTCAATGCCTATGGCAACCCTGTGAACTACAGTGCAATAGCTCTGTATCATGGAAAGATTTGCCACAGTCAGATTTGTAACAATTCAGCTTACAGTGGGCAAGAAATCATTTAATTAATCTCTTTTCCAATCCCTATTGAGTGCTTGCTAAGTTCCATGCATCTGTTCTGGAGACTGCCTTCTTGCAAAACTGTGACCTTTGTAAAAGCTAACCTATATTTTATTTCCCTTTCTTTTATGGATACCAGATTCCCATTAATTTATTTATTCAGCCCCATCACACAGATTGCTCACCTGCATCCATCTCTCTGGCAGCAGCAACCTTGACACTCCTGACTGCCCGAGGCCAAGGACTCCCTCAGATTAAATATGAGTCCCTGTGGAGAACCCAAGATGAATGCACCCTGTGTGTTGCATACAGTGGCTGCAGCCCCTGCAGACGCTGAGCACTGATAGAGGCAGCAGAAGGGGCTCAGGTGTGGTTAGGGTGCTCTCAGTGCTCAGTGAGATGTGGTTCAGGAAGAGCATGTGGTTCAGTGTGCCCACGAGTGAGGCATCTGCCTGCCACAGTGGCTGCCCTTGGTTTATTCCAGCTTCATCCTGATTAGCATCCAAGTAGCAGGAAGGGGGCTGGGAGTGTGGATTAAAAGGCATTTTATTTTTTATTTTTTTTTTAACTAACTGAATCTAGGATGTTGTACTGTGCTAACGAAGAGCAGGTGAGCAAGTGCGAATGTGGCAAATATGTTCCAATATAGCTCTTCCAATTATCACTTTTAATTTACAATTCCTGGCAGCATTATTTATTCTTGCTCAAGAATCCCTGCTAACACCTTGCTGATACAGAAAGCCTGCTTTTCAGAAAGGCAAACCTTTTCAGAGATGACTGAAAGAGTTCTAGTGGAGACTAGGAATCCTGATACCTTTGGTAGCTTTGGCACCCAGCCCGGGTATGCCCCTGGATGCTATTTTTGGTGTCCCTGAGTGTTCAGAGTGTTGCAGTCACAGTGCAAGTTCCCCTCACAGGGTAGTGGCCACCTCACAAGACATTCAGGTGTCACTGAAATGCTCCTCTATGTCTCCTGCCTGCCTGACTTGTCCTGGCTTTCCAGGATGCAGGTCACGCCTAAACCCTCCCAGGGCAACAAGAGAGATGCAGGGAGCAAGGGGGGTTGTGGATTTTCCCCACCTCTTCCCATTAGCTACACTGTGACTCAGCTCCATGAATGAAGATGTGTTCCAGTTGTGGGGGCCTCCTGGCTCTTCCCAGGGCTCTCCTCCACCCTGGCACAGCATAAGCACTGGAGAGCCCCATTGCACACCTGCACACCTCTGGCAGACCCATTTGGAAGGTGTCTGGGCTGATCTGCAGGTGCCAGGTGTGCAGTGCTACCAGAGAGCAGCTATCTGTGCTCAGCCCCTCAGTCCCCAGCAAACTGCTGTCCTGTCTGTAATTGCAATTACAGCTGAGCACGCTCAGAACAAGACAGAGTTTAATAGCTCCTGTCATTTGTCTTTCACAGCAAGCTGCACATCCGAAACAGGGTGATTAGAGAAGGGCTGAGCATAACTGAGGGCTGGGAAAGGTCGTCTTGTTTCAGAGGGCACTCACATAAAAAGGAGCTTTTACAATTTGAGTACAGTAACATTTGCATGGTCATGCTTAATCTGACAGTTATTTATTGCTCTGGGTTAGATAAAAACCTCCATGTAGAAAGCAATCGAGTCGTGAACTCAATATGTGCCAAAATCCACAGATGGCCCTTTTCTCTGGCATGAGGGCTTGAGAAATTCAAGACAGACCTTCAGCATTGACAGGATTGCAGAACCTGTACCTGCTCCATACCTGCTCCGTTTCTGCTCCCTGTGTCTAGCTCCTGTAGCCTCACCCCAATGGATAAATGGTTAACCAAAATGGTTCCACAGAAGAGATCAGGAGCTCCCCAGTCTACAACAGCAGAATCAGCTTGGGAGTCCTGGGAGAGAGCTGGGGTGTGGATACAAGCAGGAAATCACAGAGCTGGGGAACGACCTACACATGTGTTATCTCCATTCTCATAATGCAATCCCCTTGAATGCATTCTCAGGTTGGGATTGTATAACCTAGAGCTGGAGGTGGCAGAAGATTTCAGACGGCAAGAAAATAGCCACAGAGGCAGTTGTGCTGGGAGGTGAGGTCTGGAGCTATTTCTGAACTCAAATTCAATTAATCTGCATCAGTTTTTCAGAGGAGAATCTAGCTTTTAGAGAAGAAAATTCCCTGTGATCTTTTTTTGAAAGGAGATATTTGAGTTTTCAGTTGGAAACAATGCTTTCCCTTAAAGAGTTTCCATAACATTCAATAGGCTATCCACATTGCCCATAGCCTAAAGACAGCTTTGTCTATTTTCTTTAATTTTCTCAGAAAATGGAAACTTTTAATTTTTGTACAGCACAAAATAATTATGTTTGAGCTAGCAAACTGGTGTCCCAATTACTTAGATAGCTGTTAAAGCCCAGCAGGGGCTGAGGTACAGTTTTGGAAAATGAGTGCTGGTCCTCACAGGGTTGCAGGAAGAAAGATTAATCCTCCTGCCAGAGGGAAAAAGAGGACAGTAGAAGATAAAATTGACAGGAGACTTTAAAATTCTCAGAGGATGTCATATATCTAATTTCCTATGCATACTTCTTGTCTGCATTGAGGTATATCCAAACCTGTATCTGAAAGAATAAGCAGAGGCAGTTCCCTTAGGAGAACAGCAGTGGAGAGAGCTTCAGTGTTTCTTGACCAGAAACTGCCATCTCTTGGACTGAGGCATGCCCTGGTCAATTTTGCATTGGACCACACGAAACATTATTCTTTCCCTGGAGCTGGTGGCCTTGGCCCTCACTTGTGCTGACCAACCTGTCTCCAAATTTACATGTGTGGGAAAGGGGGAAAGGGAGTAGAAATTTCTGCATCTGGATAGTCAAATTGGTCAGAATAAGCTTCATTAGTAAGATGCAGTGTCCTGATGAATCCCCAGACCCCAAAACTTCTGTTCCAAAGAGGATGGGAATTTAAATCTCTCTAGGAAACCGAGCCATAAACAAGAGGACCTAAAGCTGCAGAAGAGGTAACAAATGTGAAAGACATGACAATGTGAAAGTTAATTCCAGCAGGTGGAATTAGCCATGAACATTTGGCTTTCTTCCTTCTCCACAGGCAATTGCATACACGCAGTAGTATTCGGCAAGCCCAAATGCTGATGCTAAGTGACACACCAGATGTTCCTGGTGGGCCACCAACACCCTTTTCAGCTCTTACTGCCAATGCAGCAGGCAGTTCCCCTAGAGCAGTGTCCCAGGCAATGGTACCTGATGGATACATTGAGGGGTTTCATGGCTTTTTGTCCATAAGGACGGAGTTCTCCCACTCAGGCATCCCATGCCCAAAATGCTGTCTACCACAATGTGTGATCATTCACTTTGGAGATCTCACTCTGCATTGTTTGCAAGTGAACCTCATGTTTAAACACAGGCAGTCAGCTTACCACATGAGCAGCTACACTTTGAATGAAATTTTATAAATGCAGATATTCTGAGAATATCTGACATCAGGTAAACTTTGTTTTATCCAGCTTTGTGGAAAAAAACAACCAACTTTGCATGATGTTTGCAAAACCATCATTAGCAAATCCCTGTTTTTCCCAAAGCTTCCGGAGCCTTTGGAATCACACAATGTTTTGAGACAAGAAGTTATGCAAGTGCATAGGTTAGGAACTACCAGGAGGGAATGAGGGTCTCCAGGCTGTATTTCCACAACACAATTTCTTATTGCTAACAATAACATTAGCCTCCCTGATTCAGCATGTTTTTGCTCAAGCACATGGTTTGCTTCTCTTGTTAGATGGGCAGACCACATACAGGGTCATCTCAAAGCCACGGAGAATAATGTGGTTGCTCTGGATTAATTTTAGTGATATTGAGTATTGCCTGAGCACTAAATATGCAGGGCAGGACAAATATATAACCACATATTGCAACATATAGCTATACTGTGGACTTGGTGTTGTTTAATTAAAATAATCTGTCAAAATCCATTTAGTCTAAAAGAAGAATGAAAGAAAGAAAGAAAAATTGTTCACTCTATTGTATTTTCAAAGCATTTGCCCTTTCAATGAATGTCATGAACAGGGAATGTTTCCAGCGATCAATACTTGGATGGGAGGAAGCTTTCCAGCACTGCTGAGTGGCTTTCACAGCAGCTGTGATCAAGATGGAGGGCTTGTTGTTTTGTTTTTTAATTTTATTTCCTTGCTCTGTAATATTCATTGATGTAAATATTAATAGAGGCCTGATGTTCATCTTGTCTTTGCAATATTTTGCACAGAAAGAGTTTTTCTCCCAATAAAATGAACGATGCCTGGGAATGCAGAAGAGGATGTGCTGACTGTTATTGGTTCCCCTATGATCAACTAAGGAGGAAAGAACAAGAAAGAGTTCACCTGGGAATGGCTCATAGCTCTCTCCTGTCAAAAGTATGGTTCAGCAGCAAACTGGAAAAGGGGCTCAGGTGCCAGATGAACAGAGGGTGCCTGCCACATTCCCAGGAAGGCGGTGCAGGCTCCTGCTGCTGCTCTCCAGGGATGACTCCAGCTCTGGGCTCTAAGGTGGCTGAAGCAGCAGTAGGATCAGCTCAGGCCCAGCCTGAGAGCTCTCCCGTAACCTCTCCACTCCATGCAAGGCCAGGTATCCCTCAGCCGTGGCTGGGAATACAGCTCCTGCTGTGCTGTGCTCCTGGGCTGCCCTGGGCTGCCCAGGAGCACAGCACAGCCAGTGCATTTGCAAACTAGAGCTCCAGTACCTCTGAGGAAGGCAGAGCATAAAACACTCTCATTGGCAAGTCTTCTGGAAAGATACAGAGTGGCTTCCTGCTAGTTCCTCTTGATCTGACCATACTGTTGTGCTGATGAGATTTCCACACTGATGCTTCGTTTATGCTGAACACAAACAGTGGCACACGATGTGTGGTCCAAGGAGATCTGAGCAAGTGAGCACTGAACCAAATCTGGGATGGATTAGGGCCTGTTATGGGATGTACATTGATGTTACATTTGTGTTGCAGCGCTGTAACATTTGAATCACGATGTCGTGATATGCAAGATAGAGGCTGGGGGGCCCCTTTATAGTACGATCTTTATGGCTCTGGCACTGCACAGAGAAACGCTGCAGAGATGAGAGGGAGCTGTGAGCAGGAAAGAAAAGCCATTAAAAGAGAGCTCTGAGAGTGGTATTTAGCATGAAGGACTCATAGAATTGTGTCACATATTTTTAAAGGCATTAGAAATGGTCTTGAACCACAACTCCTAGCTCCAAATACCTTCCCTTGGAGCAATACGGAGGCAGATTTATCAGTTAAACACAGTTCTGCTTGGACTCTTCCACCCTTTTTTCTTTCTCTCTGAGACAGGTCTTTGTACAGAAGGTTGCAAACTCCCTGTGGGGCCTGAATGGAGGCTTGCTGAGGAATAGTCCATTGCTCCGAGGGCAGTTAGAGTCCCAGTGCTGGAAAAAGGCAAAGGTGGGTGAGTTGAGGTTGTTTGCCCCTTACTGCCAGCCTCACTGGCTGCAGCTCTAGGCTTACACACTTTCTGATTCCTGCTGAGCCACTGCCTGGATACAAAAGTGACCACCACCTTGAGTGACCCACAAGGAAGTGGTGACTACTTGAGGTGTCCTGACCACATCTCCCTGTATGTCAATGGACTTAACTTGGCACCAACTATGGATAAAGAAAAAATGCAAAAAATCTGGGTTTAAAATTCCAAGTCCACAAATACAATAATTTGCCAAAATTCAACAAATTGTAGTTTTGTATTTGTGTTTTAGTAGAAAGATGAATGAGAAAGAGATGATTTGGAAAGTTTGATGTTCTGGACTTCAATAGTTTTTGCTTTTAATTTCTACAAGATGTTCTTTTCCTTGGGTTTATTCTGTCACTTATTCCCATGGTGGGACTGAAATTGTGTGGGGTTGGTTTTTTGTGATGATGGGGCTGCAGTGACCGTGGCTGTATTGCAGCACTGTATATTAGCACAGTAGCAGCAACACTGGAGTTTTCCCAGGCTGTTCTCTGCTTGACACACATTTGGTTTAAAGCAAGAGGGCAAAGTCCAGAAGACTTTTGTGCATCCCTGAGTGAGTGGCTGATAACCAATCCAGCAACACTATTATTTGTACTTCATCTGTGTTTTGAGACCAAGTCAGGGGTCAGGTCAGAGTGTACTAATCAGGACACAGATAGGGAACAAAGACAGCCCTTCCTCTCAGTGCTCCAGAGGCCTCATCCTGGGTGAGCTGGAATAGCTCCCTAGGCTGGTGGCTTTCAGCAAAGCAGAGATGTTTTGCTGTGGCTGAAGGTCTGGCTGTTGGCACCCAGACATGTGGCAGATAAAGCACACAGATGCACACAGTGTGGCAGCCATGGGCTGGGAGGGTGAGATAGCAGTGCTGGCCAGAACAGCACACTGTCCAGCTCACTGCTCCCTTGGCCAGCACCAACTGGTGTTAAATGGGTCACTGCTTTTCCTGACTACACAAAATGCCCCTATCTCATGTGCAGGCAAATCAGGAGGATTCTTGTCTTGGGGAGACTCAGCTTTGGGAACCAGCAGGGCTCTTCTAATCCTTGTGGTGTAACCCCTGGGGCTGTCATCAGTACCAGGTCAAAATGTCTAAGTGGGATGTACATAAAATGCTACCAGTCCACAGTGCTGTTTGATTTTAGTAATATTTGCTGCCCCATTGAACAGGTGTAAATAACTGTGTAACATGTATGGCAAAGGAGAGCTAACTTCACATGGTGTGCTTTGACTTTGCTGGACACAGCTCTGGTTCACTGGATTCTGATACCTTTCTTTGGGAACACCCATCACTGTCTGAAGTGGAATTACTACTTTTGAAAGCATTCAGAAAATAGATATGCATCCTTGTTAAGGGGAGTGCTCAGCTAACTCCCTACCAAGGAAGGTGCCTGATGCTTCATCCAGTGAGCAGCTCTGCCTGCCTGCCTTCTGGCTGCCCTGCTGCCCTGGCCATTGCTCACCTGCATCCTCCTGCTTCTCCCTGTATCTGCCCTGAGTGACTTCACCCTCTGCCTACAAAGATCTCACAGCATTGTATAACTGCTCTCCCACTGTCCTCTGTCATTCCATTGCAGCACTTCAACACTTCTTAATGCATTCCCATTACTTCCAGTTATTATTTCTTTGCAGGCTCTTCTGTTCAATCTCCAGTTCAGTCACAGTTTCTCTGTATTACTTGATGCTTTTCTTTCTACCTTCCATTCACTTTTGCCCTGCTTCCCTCCTTCCCCCATCTTACATGAAACATTTCCTGATCCATTGCTTCGTATTCCCTATTGTGCTCCATCCCATGACTCACTGCACAGGAAATCTCAGTTGTTTGCTCAGGATGTTCTGGAGGGCAGGGGCTGAGGTCTAGAGAGAAAGAGGGGTAGGAGAGATTCAAAGAGGTTCAGAGGGAAACAAGTTCTATGTTCACTTTCAAGCCTCACCAGCTGATTCTCTTGAAAATAATCAATTGTTACTGCTGTTTTTTTATTCCGTGTTTTCTCCCAGCAATGGAAGTGTGCTGTCCTCAACTCCTCCGTTAAGAGACATCCAGTATGGCACAACTAACCAAGAAGGCTCAGGTTCAGCTTTCAGTTTTCAAATTTTGGTCTTTCCTAATCTGTAGAATACTTTCAGATGAGAATTTCCTCATCCTTCTAGCTATGAGATGCTGTGACTGTTGTGGTGACAGAGAGGAAGAGGAAGCCTCTCATTTTGCTTGCTTGTGGTTGGTTATTTTTGCTGATGGTGGTAGTGGGAAGTCCAGGTAGAAATCCTTGATTTCTCTTAAATTAATCCTGACCTGAGTCAGGAATAATTTAAGAGAAAGAAATTTTGCCCCACGGCCAGCAGCACAGGAATTTGAATGTGGGTTTTTGCCGCTCTGACCAAACCCTTCCTTGTACTAGCTCCCTCAGACACTTGGGAAAGTTCCAGGTCAGATGGAGGACAAATGTTTGAAGTTGTCATGAAACAGCTCACTCTCATTATTAATGACCAGGTGCTTGACTGTACCTGGTGAGTAGCTCTTATATGTGTTGGGAGCAGCACCTCTGTTGTGGGAAGGGCCCTGAGGGGCTCAGTTCTCTGCCCTCTTCAGCTTGCAGGAAAGAAATGACTGACTTTCCTGAATTCAGTCAGTTCTGGTGGCTTCAAGGTTGTGGAGTTCCCATTTGTATTGCTATTTCTCTTCTGGAGAGGAAGAGATGCCTTGGACAGAGCAGGGAGAAAGCAAAGGAGTTTAAAAATAAAGAGCTGTGACAACTCTATTCAGAAGTGTGGAGTGAGGGGAAGTGTGTTTCCATGCATTGCCCAACTTCCTGATTGAAGCAGTTCCTTTTGGCAAGCCCTGGGCGGGTGGAAATTTGCAGTGCTTTGCGTGTCAGCAGCCCATGGCACCCTCCCCTCCGTGACCTCTTCCTTCTCTGCACCATAGACTGAGCCACAGGGAAGGCAGGAGCTGGAAACTGGGCTGCCCTGGGACTTTTCCAATTCATAAAAATTTGCTGCTGCCACCTAGACAAAGGAGTTTTAAGAAGGGAAGGGAATCCCCTGAACTCATCAAGTTCAAACTCCCGCTCCCATCATCCATGGCAGCAGACTTGTCCTCAGAGGGAATTAGATTAATCGCATTGTCCACAGCTTTGAGCTGCTTGCTGGGTCCTGCAAGACCAGACCAGAGTTACTGAATGCTCAGAGGAAAACTCTGCCCTCTTGCCCTGGTAGTGAAACCTCCATTATTTGTGTTGTGTTGCAGACAGCTGTCCCAGGTGGCCTTAGTTTGTGTTGCCCAATGATGTGCAAAGAATAGGAGTTTGTTCCTGCCCTACGGAGTTTGTTTTTTGATGAAGGAAATGTCAGAGGTTGTATTTTGTGGAGAGGTGAGACTGAAAGTAGCAGAGAAAAGAAGTGACCTCCTTGCAATCACTTGAAGTCAGTTCCTCAGCAATTGTCTTAATTTGGAGGATGCCAAACAACAGCACATAGTGAGGCAATGGGAATAAGTCTGGGAGAGGGCTGTAAGAAATGGAACTGCAACATAAACAGACTTTCTTGCTTCAACTGTGTAAAATTCAACTATCAATAAAAACTGCAGGAGGCACCCCCACCTCCCCCCCACTCTAAAAAATAAAAAAGCAAAATAAAAATCACATTTGCCTTGTCCAGGAGGACAAGAGTAACCTCCAGCTGTCACAGCAGGCTGAGTGTGCCCCCAGGCTTTCTGCACCTACCAAACACCACCACACACAGCTGCAAGGCGATCTACCAACAGCACACACTGCTATCTTTAAGGCAGCAGTTTTCACAGGTAGTAGTGCATCCTTTTAGCTTGAAAGGTGAATGCTCTCCTCTAACTGGAATTCATGCATGTGTAATAGTTAGTGGTAAGGCAAGGCTGAAAGGCTGGGAAAGGCAAGGAACATTTATCTGGGAAGAGTTTTGCCGTGACCTGTAGGCAGCTGTTACAAGTGACCGTCAGCCTCGGCTAGAGAACATTAATAGTGGGAGCTTCCACAGGTGTGTCCATTTGTAATGGACCATTCAGAAACTGTTCATTCAGAGCCACGAACCACCTCAGGAAAAGTCCTGGAGCCACCTTGGGACACAGAAGTATAAATACATCTCTTTTTTAGATGGAAGGAACAGTACTGTTGAGAGTGAAGTCATGAGCTTGTTCTCCTGTGTACCCTTCTGACCTGTGCTGTGTTTATGGCACAGAGAAACTGGAGACAGGACCACAGGGCACAGAGAGTGTCACACCAGCTTCCTTGAGGCATGAGCAGCCCCGTTGCTTCCTAACAAGACTTTCCAAAGTACAGCATGGCACTGTGGTGGGGCAGTGTCTCCAGCAGCTGCAGACCCCAACTGGAATGTGTAAACTCACAGGGGAGGTCTCTGCAGAAGTGGGAATGAACCCAGTAGCTCTGAGTCAGGATCAAATGGCTAAATTTGTTCTCTTATTAGTAAAAAAGCACTGAGAGGAACAGCACATCTCTTTTTGCTAGATGGGTAGTAGGACTGGAAAAGGACTTGAAGTAAAACTGGATCATCCTAATCTGCCATTTATGCTCTGGAATTTGGTACCATTTGATCCCTGCACTTGACTTAAACATCCATTCTTTGATCACATGAATATTCTTCAGGCTAAGCAATGTTATTCATTTTATGTTTTGGGTTTTTTTAATCAGTCTGTCAGACTGATGTGCAGATTAAATACAGATGCTTGCATGGTTTTCTGTGTGACTTTTAGAGCAGAAAGACTATTATATTTACAGCAATTTCTTCTTTTGAGACAGTTGATGCTCCCAGTCTGTTTGAAATCTAAGAGTACAAGAGTCTCTGTGAGTGTGCCTGATGTTCAAAACAGGAATGTTTGTTAAATTGCTGCAGCCAGGGTAAAGCTGGGCACTGACAGACACTATTTCTCACTCTCCAGTGCACTCTGCCAAGCACTTAGTGTCCTTGCCACAGCAGTTCTGGGTCCTTCCTCAGACGAGACCCACACTAAGTGTCCATAAATACACAGAAATGTGCCTGTGTCCACGGGAAGCTGTCGTCACTGTCTTGGTTCCCAGGCTACTGAGTCCTCAGTAGTCTCAGCAAACAGAGCCACATTCTTCAGATGAAAGGCTGTTGCACGCTGCGCTGCTAGTGATGGGTCCTGTGAGATGTCTCTGCTCAGCTGAAGCACACAAATGGCAAAGTAATGTTCCTTGGTGGGCAGAACAGGAGATCTTTAACCCATTTTCCAAACTGATCTGCTCTGTGGTCCTGCACTCTTGGTGATTTGGTTCCTAACACCTTGGGTTAAGTTACGTGTGCTGCGATGCTGACTCCTGTGATGTTCTCACACTTCTTGCCAGTCCCTTCGCCACCCCAGTGAGGGTGAATGTAGATAGGATCCCCATGGGTGAGAAGTTGCCTCAACAGAGCTGCTTAGCATGTTCTGCCCCAATAGAACTGCTCTGGCACCCAAAGGAGGACCCAAAGATCGCTTTTCCATCACCAGTAAGAGTTGTGTATGCTGCTTTGGGCTGTAAAATTGTGCATTGCAGAGTTGCTTATACCATGGTTATTGCTACAAGCTTATTCCCTCTGACCTCCTGCACTGCACCCTGATCCTGAAGGGCTCACAAAGCATTGCATGGCACTGCAGTGTAAATCCTTGGACAATAAAAAGTTGATGTGTCCAGGGAAAACAGAGACAGCAGCATTTATGTGCTTTCAGCAGCTATAAATGCACTGTGCTGTGGATGAGTTAAGTGTTTTCATAAGTCTGCCTTGGCTTTCTATCATTGCTTAGAGGTTCCCTCAAGGCCAGTGTACCAAGAAGTCTCTGAGGAACCACTCCAGTCTTGTGGTCTGTGAGCTGGAATTGATCTCAACGGGGTACTTGTGGCTGCACAGCAGACCTTTCTCTAGACACTCTGCAGTGGTGTTAAAGGCCCACACATTTCAGGAGCTAGTTAGCTGCTTAGGTGGTTGGTTACTTAATCTCAGACAAGAACACAGCCTGATCAAATACAGAAGATAATGGATCTCATAAAATGAAAAACAGCAGTCCTGCAACAGTGGTGGAGAATTTCAAACAGTTCTTCTTCTGTTCATAGAGGGACTCTAGGTACTGTGTATGAATACACAGAGAGTCTTTCCTACCAGATCTCACTTTTTCCTGGTATCTTTCCATTCCCAGATCCTTGGTGAGGTGAGGAGCCAACCCCCTCCTCTTTAAGCTCTTCAGGAAGGTTATCTTTCACTGTGAAGGTGGAAAAACTGGGCTTAGCATGTACATGAAACTGCAATGGGCTCACCATTTCACAGAAGTTTAATCCCTATACATCTGAGTAGAGGGGAAAAAAAGGTCTGTGAGGCAGATGCTTTTAAAGAGAAGCATCTGCCTTATAAATTTATAAAAGGCACCCAAATGTCCTTGGAAAATGTTCCCACTGCTCCTTAATCAGAATGTATTCTTTTTGAAGCCATCTGGGACACGCATGTTGTCCATTTCAGCTCAGCCAAGCAGAATTGTCATCACTGTGGTTCAATGCATTCCCTCTTCAGTGGCTTATTTTGTACATGGTCATGAAGATGGATTAAAGAGTTGATAACAAATTTGGAGCAGTTCTGTCCAAATTCTGTAGAAGGAGATTATGTGAAATAATAAAATCAAATGTCAAAAATATCCCTGAATTTTAAGTGACATTGCTGTATTTATAGAGAAACATGTACCAACAGCCCGCTCTATCCTTGCATGAGTTTTATCTTTGTGTCAATGCATTTTTTTATATGAGTTATCTTTTGGTTTACACTATGAGCAGATTTCTTCCACCCTAGATTACTCCACAAGTTTTTATAGTACGCTGAACAACTGTAACCATAAGTAGTAGCAATGATATCCCTGCATAAACTTTTAATTCTGTTCATGGAAAAAATGTGATAGTCAGTTTTCAGGTCCTTCCTTCCTGTTTTCTTTTGTGTGGTAAATACTCTGCTTTCACCTGGTTCAGTACTACTCTTAGGACTGTTTTAGGCTCTGATTTCTTCCCCTTTTCCTTTTCCAGACCTGGCTAACAGAATAGCCTCAGTGCAGCAGGTTTGGGTCACCGTTCCTCCGGAGCAACAATTGAATGGGAGCAGAAGAGGATTATGGCTTCCACAGCAAACTTGTGCTGGTTGAGGTTGGACCTTGTACATGTCCTTGGAGAAGATGCACTTTCTCCTTTATGGCCCTTGACCACTTCCAGAGACACATGAAGAACTAGTGCATTGTCATAAAATGAGGTATTAGAATAGTCTGAGCCCAGGAAATTTTTACTTGCTCTCATGCCAGGAACTGCTTGCCTAATAAAACAGGCCTCTTCCCAAAGACTGAGAGGGGACTTTCCAGATCACAAGCAGTTTCTTCAGTAATTCTAAAATCAATACATCTGAGTGACATGTCTGGGTACAGCCCAGATCAGCACTCAGGTGCATAATTCCCATGCATGTCATAGCCTGCCTGCATGGCCAACAAGCAGTATGTGTCAGAAAGAGTTCAGGGAGGGATGCTAACTCATATGGAGTGCCCACAGACACTCTGGTACAAACCCTAGGGAGAAAGTCAGCAAAATAGAGATTTCACAAAATGAGATATTCCTTCAGAAGATCAAAGTGGGAAGTTCTCAATCAGCTACACCACCAGCCAAAGAGGGAATATAACAGTGGAATGAGAGAAAGGCTGGAAGAGCATCTTCTAGTGCAGTCCTGCCTCCTCACCACAGTCCTGTTCTTCTCTCCCTGGCACCATCTACACTAATGTCTCATTGGATGTAATCATTCATTTTGAAGCCTTCTCACTGGATATCCCTGCATCCATCCCAAATTTGGATAAGCAGCCACAATTACCATCTTCTCTAAAAACTCAGGAACCAATTCCCTTTGGCAAACAGACATGAGCATATGTCTCCTAGGACCACATGCTTTCCTTTCAGAGATACTTCGTTCTCATTGTTGAGAATTATTGAGAAGTATTGTTGAGAAGTATTGTTAAATAATTATTGTTGTGGTAGAAAATCCAGAGGCAAGGAAGAGTGTGGCAGGTGCCTGACAGATGTACATAGCAATGAGTTGCCTATCCTGGAGTATTTGTAATTGAAGCAGACAAACAACACACAAAGAACAGGGGGATTTGTGAAGCAGGCAGTCTTTACATGGACACATGTAGCTGCTGGAGACCTGGCCCAAAGACGTGTTTCTTATTCTGAGACAGAGCTCAAGACCTGGTGTTTCCTAACCAAGGTAAATTAAAACATGAAGCTGAACATTCATGAGCAAGAAAAGATAGGAAAAACCAGCCAGGTCTATTTGGGACAAATAGTTTTCTTACAACGTTTGATAATATTTTATTTTAATCAGCCTTTTTCCTTTTTACCAGCATTTGAAACTCCAGATCTCACTTGAAATATGTTTATTTAAAACCAAAATTTTCCACTCAAAGTTTTGTTTTAGGATATTTGGCAGCAACTCTGTTATTCTGTGAACAGCCCTTAACAGACTGTGTTCTGGTAACAAATGTTTTGTCAAAGTACTACTAAGCAACTCTGTTGTTTCCAATGCTTTTATTCTCTGAAAGCATTTAACTAAATGATGTTGCTTCCATGAGGTGTAATACTCATCAAGTGTAACCACTCCAGGAGATTTGATGGAGCAAAATGTTGAGTATAGCCAATGGAGTCTAGTCCAGCATGGAGCTTAAGAGAACAGGCCTGACCTTTGTCAGAAAGGGCAGATTGAGATCAAGTTTCTACCCCAGCCATTGTCACCTGCCTTTTCACCTGTCTACACTTCAAAACTCAAGGGCAGTTGCCAAAACCGTGGGATCCTGCTCCACCTGGGAATATCAGGTGTTATGATAGCAGTGAAATGGTGATGCTTTAAATGGGAAGAGCTTCTTGTTTTGGAGGTAAAGAGGTCTCTCCCATCATTTGAGAACTGGCCATTTCTTCTCCTGAAAAGACGACCTTCTTTTCTATTAATGATTTCAGATCAGCTATATGCAGCCATAAATCTCTCTGAGCTATCTTTTTATTGTATTTTCACCAGATTTGTGAGGGAACTTCCAAGGCCAGGCTTGCAAAGGTCAGGTATTTTCAGGATGCTGGTACCTTTCTTCTTTCTCAGTTTAGATATTTGACCAAATGGATTTTCTGTGCTTTGTCAGGCCTGCTGTCAGGATAGATCTCCATATGAGTGCAGTGACTTGAGAACTGGAGTTTTTTGTCTTTGGTGTGGTGGGATTTTGTCTGACACATTATATTCTACCAGCCCATAAGATACTTGCACAATACAAAAAATTTTTCTAAAACCAGCTGTGCCTCATCATTCAGAATTCCTCACCTGCATTTAGTTTTGGAGTAGTGTAGATTTTAAACTGTGGCATTGTCCAGTCTGGTCTAAAATTAGTTCATCTCAACCACAGAGCATTTGTCAGACTGTCTGCTACTGGGAAGTGTTGACCCACTACATACAAGTAGTCTTGAATCAGTGAGTTTCTTAGAGTCTGGAGTTTCATAAGTGTGATGACAGCAAGGAAAAAAGTTATCTGTACTTCTATCATAACCAACCAATGTGAAATATAACAGAATAACAGTCTAAATTTCCTTCATTAGTTTCCTCACCCTCCTATTTTCCTATCTCATTTATCTGTAATATGCAAAATATGGAGATATTTTCAGCCAATGGTTTAGATTATGGCTAAAAAAGAAGATATAAAAAGTGTGCTGTTACAATAAATACTGATAGCATAAACTACAAGTTTCTTAGTCATCTTCCTTAGGGCAGTCTGGAATCCAACCAGAGCTGCCAGTGAGATCTGGGTGTCAGTAAAATGTGTCTCTAAGGGGTGACCCTGGAAAGGGATGGCTTCTAGCCCTCCAC
Source organism: Parus major (assembly GCF_001522545.3). Taxonomy (NCBI): domain Eukaryota; kingdom Metazoa; phylum Chordata; class Aves; order Passeriformes; family Paridae; genus Parus; species Parus major. The sequence goes on along the minus strand of NC_031770.1, from coordinate 41,101,563 downwards.
TGAGTCCCACAGCCAGAGTCCGTGTCTGGGCACAGCTTCATGTCCCCTTCCACACTCCTTCCCTCCTTCCACACCAGGCTCCAGCCCTGTGAGACAGCCTGGAGAAATGCCACTCAAGCAAAAATGAATCTACGTTGCAGAAATCGCATTCATTGTGAGATTAAAATAAAAGCCACCAGTGTCAAAAGGGAGAAAAAAAAAAAAAAAAAAAAAAAAAAAAAAAGGGAAAAAAGAAAGAAAAAAAGACGAGAAACAAGCCCTGTCCTACACAACCGCATTGCTGGCTGCAAACAGCTGAACATTAGTCAACCCTTGACTGCACAAAGAGAGACTGGTTGTAAACAAAACGGAGAGAGCTGAGACAGAGCCTTCTAACGAAGGCTATTGAAGTTTGTGCTCTCTGTAACTTGAAAGCCGCAAATGCTGAAAGAGCCATCTGTATTAAACCATGGCTGGGATCATGTTCATTAGCTGGTTGGCTGTAAATATAGCCTCCCCCCAACACAAAAGGTAACGCATGTCAGCTCAAACCATCACCAGCAGGTTTGTGTAAATATTTACTGGGCTGTTCAGACTGCTGTAATTTGAGGCTGTTGATGTCTCACAAACAAGTTAGAAAATGAGCTGGCAAGTTCCCGAAAACAGTGTCAGAAGGCAGCTCTGGTACAGTAGAAGGAATGGGAGCTTTGTGCTCTTTTCTCTGAGGGCTGCAGGGCTTCTCAACTACTCCAGTCTGGCTAGCTTTTGGCCTCCTTACAGTCCAAACTCCCATGTAAATGATTATAACCTTTTACACTTTATTTTTTCTTTAGATTCTCAGAAAATGTTTCTGGGGAGTTTTGGATGTTATGACAAAGTTGAGAATTTTTCTTTTTAAGTAATTTTTTATTCCTTCTTTCATAAAAAAACATCAGAGCCTAAAGACCTTGTAAGAGGGCTGCAGGATCACAGGTGGTCCACCCACCTGAGTGAAACTTCTACCCCAATTTCCTGTGGATCATGGAGAAATGTTGGGGTAATCGCCATGTGGATAAACAGCCACTGCATTGGTCTTTTGGGCTTGGGATGACTGCACCAAGTATCCAAGTCTATTGGAGAATGCAGAGTAGAGTGGCTGAATGTGGCACAAAATGTCTCTGCTAGTCCCAAGGCTGGGAGAGCAGAGAGCCACAGCCATGTCTTCTCCAGGAGGCAGGGGCAGGGCACATGTCAGAGCTCTGACTCCATGTCTGCCCACACACTTCCTTCCATCTGTGCAAGCTCTCAGTCTCCCAGGAAGATATCAAACAGGCTCTTCCCAGGGAGCAGTTTGGATGTGGATGTCTTACGAAGTGGGGAGTGGAAGCAGGGCCAGAAATTTCAGCAATTCAGTCATGAAGATACTCCTCAGGACTGGTGAACAGTCTCTGACCTGTTTTACACTGTGGTGTGGCTGTAGCTTCAGCAATCACTTTTCCCCTGTCTCCTTGGGGTGGAAGAAATCCCCTACTCACAAAAAAACCCAAATTCAGGAAAGATCATCCTTCCTCTATTCTTGTGGTGTGTGTGATGCCTGGGTATAATTTTAAAGATCTGCACAGTGATGATTATTTGAGTAGCCTGGTTTTGGGCTCTTTTATTTTTGAAGTGTGCTGATCCCCAGAGTCTTTTCTTTTTGTCCTCCCAGTGAAGAAAGCAGGGAGAGTTTAGAGACCAGAGGTGATCTGTGAGTCCAGGGAGCAGTACACAGAGAAATGTTCCTTTGGGCTGAAGGGCTGGGAAGGTTGGTGCTTTCAGCATGTGCTCTATGCCTGTAGGCCTGCTCAGCCCTGGAGGCACTCCCTGAGAAATGACACATTTCTCTCTCTCATGGAGAATGCCATTGCCCAAATGAGCTGGAGGCAAAGTGACAAGAAGAAGGTTTTTCCAGAAGAGATTTCTTGTCCTTCCTGATGAAAATCATCCCTATCAAAATGAATACTTGGCATCTGAGTGGCATTTGCTGCATTTAAAGGTGATGGGGATTCCTGAGCTATGCAGAACTTTTGGGGCAGGTTTTACAGAAACTCTGTTGCCCTCCCTGTGTGTGCAGGTGTGTGCAGCAGTGCAGGAAGCGGGGTGGGACCTGGTGCATAGCACACCCCCATTGCCTCCCTGGGACATGGCTGGGTACATGTGGCTGTCACAAGACACCTGTGAGAGCTGCTTCCAGATGTCTGGGCTGCTGCTGTGCACTGCCTGCCTCTAGGAGCAGGGAAAAAAGCATGGCTGGCCCAGCTCAGGGGACATCAGCCTTGTTTCTGGGCATGTGTCAAGAAGCAATCGAGCAACAAAATGACTTCAGCTTTATAGCCAGGTGTACTATTGTGTTATACATCCTACTCCTGAACTATTCCATGCTGAGTGCTCCAGAGCTGTCCTCTCAGATCATGAGATGGCTCAAGGCAGAGAGATTTAATTTCCCCCAGTGGAGCGCCCCGGACTTACACAACCTCATGGTTTAGTCTAGGAGACTTCATGTGATAGACCTCAGAGTCTGATCCTGTGATCTCAGTGTCTTACAATGTGACCCGTGCACCAAAAGCAGCCCTCTGAGAAGCCAGCTGTGTAACACCCAGATAGTGAGTCATTTCATTTGTTTGGTGACAGGGTTTGCAGCCTCCACACATAATTCAGTATTTCAGGTGATTTCCATCTGTGGTAGGGCTCTGTCACACCAAAATTTCAGCTGTGACAACCATGTAAAGAGAAGGTGCCCACTCCCACCCAGCCTTCACTGATGGCTCTCCTGTTCAGCATGAGGAAGGTATTCATGTGCTCATGGTATGGATTTGGGGCAGCAACCCCTTTCTTTAAAGTGGCAAAGCCAGAGGTCTTACGGTCTTCCTTATCAAAAATCTTCCTCCTTGCAGAGTTAAATGGTTAGATTCCAGAATCACAGGCACAACAGGTTACTTTTGGTTACTGCAGGAAATGAATAATACAGATATTACCAGGACAAAAGACTAGATCTAGTCCTATGGAAGAAAAATAGAACCCCATCTGCACTACTACGGCGTTGTGTGGGCGTGTATTGCATCAGTCTCCATTGAAGGGCATTTACATTAATGGCAAGAACTAGTTTACCTTGAGAGGCTGTATTGTGGGCACCCCAAAAGCAAGGGCTGAGCTGGCCTGAAGAGAGAAGGAAATCCCTTTGCTTGAGGGATCACTTCCAATAGGTTAGACAGAAGCGTGAGTCCTGCTCTGTCAGAAATATTTCTCCATGGGGAAATGCAAAGTGGAGAAGCTTCCTCAGTCAGGTCTGCCTCCCAAAACAAGGGAAGCACAGGAAGATGTGAAGTGGCTGGGAGGAGGGGAAATGTAATATTTTTAATATATTTATAGTAATATTTAATGTTATAATAATTTTAAATAATTTTAATAATGAATTTTCCAACCATCATCACTCTGTCACCTGATAAAGCAGCCCATAATAGGAGGATGTTACCATGCTGCTTACGTGAGCAATAAACAAAAATGCTTCATGCAGATATTCATGTAAAGGGTATAATTTCCTCATTATGTGAAAGGTTTTTTTTCTATAATTGGAGAGTCTTTCTTCTTGGCTCACATCAGCTTCAGTCCATCAGCTTTTGCTGACAGCACCCCTCACTTGGGTCATTCAAAGAGGAGAGGAAAAATATTGCTTGTCATAGCTACAGGCTGGCAGAGACCACAGCAAGTTGAAAAAACAAAACAGAAAAATCTGTCCTGTTAAAAGCAAGGAGTGAATCTAAGAACTCTATGCCAAAAACCTTTTGCATTTTCAGTTGCTTCAGCTGCTCACAGCTTGTGCTGGAGGTGTCACTGCACGATGCCATGCTGGGGTGCATTTGGCGAGTACATTTAAACGGAGGCTACTCAATGTACCCATTACATACATTCTCCTCTGGCTCACGGGGTGTCCCAATGGCCAGACTGTAGCCTGCCAGCCTACAGGGGAGGATACAATGCTGGCTACCCTGTGACCAGTTATAACAACAGTGACAGCTGTCTATCTTTGTCTTTTATGACAGTGGAAGAGGAGGAACATTACCAGCAGGTCAAGGGATGTGATTATCTCTCTCTCCTAAGCACTGACGATGCCATATCCAGAGTGTGGGGCTCAGATTTGAGCGGTCCAGTACAAAAGAGACATGAATATATTCAAGGGAGACTGGTGAAGGCTCACTAATGTGGTTTATGGGTGTGGAGCATCTAATAGACGGGGAGAGGCTGAGAGAGTTGTGACTGTTCAGCTTGGACAGAAGGCTCGGGGATATCTCATCAATATATATAAATATCTGAGGGGGTAGTAAAGAAGATTGAACCAAACTTTTCTCAGTGTGCCCAGCGACAGGACCAGAGTCAATGAGCACAAACAGGAGGTCCTGTCTGAAGATGAGGGAACTCGTTTTCATACAAGGGTGACTGAGCCCTGGAACAGGTTTCCCAGAGAAGTCGTAGAATCTGCAGACTCAGAGATATTTAGAACATGAGAGGACAGAGTCCTGCATGAGCATGGACATTGGATCAGATGATCTCCAGAGATCCCTTCCCACCACAACCTCTTTCAGGGAAGTGACATTTCCTGCCGTCAGAGCATCCATGCTGGTTTTAATTGAGATCTCACATGGCTGTAAAATTCAATGTTTATGACAAATATTTTCCTATATGTAAGAGAACAGGTGTCATACTTAACAGAAATAATAAAAGACATTTTTAATAGACTCAGTTTGATTGTCACATAGTTAAACATCCTTGTGCCTTGAAGAAAGGCTCTGAAGTTCACCCTATTGTGGATTTTATAGAGGTATTACTGGGAAGCGGTTTTTAACCAGAATATATAAAAGACTTCGAGATAAGACCGACATCTTTTACCTCCACCTGACTCATCCAGCAAATCTTGTTACATATTTTGATCTGAAATTATCAAACATCAAGAAAGTTTATCTAAGTTAACAGCTGTCATGTCTGTAGTCATTTCTGCATAGCTTTAATTATTGCCTTCTGTCTGTCTCGTGCTACTGTACAAGAGAATTACAGAAAATCTTGTCCTTCAAGCTCTTGTCCTTTCAGCTGCTCTGAAACCACAGTCCTGTGTACCCTCCTACTGGGATTGTAAAAAAGCCTTGTCCCTAAAAAGTGAGTTGAGGTCTCTCAAGTCTGTACTTCTTGAATAAACACTAGAGTCATGGAGAAAAGAGGTTATTTTGATGCATTTAAAGACTCATGAATAGACATTTTTAATTGTCTAGAGTATCTATTTGGTCAAATTCCTTTGCAAGCCTGCAAGAAAATTACTTATGAGGAACAGAGGAGAAATAAAGGTAGGATATTACAATTTATTGCGTAAACATGAAAATTATAGCAGAGATTGCTTTGGAAGACTTGGAATTGTAGCGATTTTCAGATGGCTCCTGGCTGGCATAGGGAGCTGTTTCCAGACTGTAGCTAGGCTGACACATGCTAGGGATCACAAACTCCAGGTAGCTCTGGCTTCTGGCTGTTGCCCATCAGCTTCTGATGTGGCAGCACTTCCCAGAGCCCTGGAGGGAGAGCTCCAGCATGGGCTAAGGGCAGATAGAAGGATTTCTCACCATTTAGCAGTGATACAGCCTGTGTCCCAGGCAGTCAAGGAGAAGCTCTTAAAAACCCAAGAGGAGTTTGGAAGAGGGAAATAAGTATATCTGGGAAGACAGGGTCTCAATCCTTACTGTACTGATGGAGAATGAAGCCTTGTTTTCCTCCTGCAGACATAGTCTCTCACCTAGCCATGAATCCTCATCCTGGCTAGCTGTCTGCACCATCTCCATACCAGCCTCTATCCATTCTAGTGTCTGCACCCCTTCCTTCAGTTCCTGGCCCAATTTATGCCCACAGAACTAATTTTTATTCTGTTTGACTACAAACTGCTCTTTTTTAGGCAGATTGGGCCCAGTAGTTGTGATGTTTGGAGCACAGATGGGAGAAGTTTTCCTCCTTCATTCTTATTTCAAATGCTCAAGCTGCAGCACTGGGAAAGGTCTTGTTCTGCCTCCAAATGAGCTCCTCTGTCCTGAGCAGGTGCAGTCAGCAGATCTTTGGGAAATGTAAATGCTAAGACTGAAGAAATCTCTGCTAAGAATTAAATTGCTGTTTTTCTAAGAGGCAACCAACTTTGGGCAGCACTTTTATGGGAATAACTGAAAAACTACTTACCTCTCCATACCCTGCCTCCAGATCCAAGGTCTCTGCTCCCACACAGGGGTAGTTAAGCTTTTCAAATGCAAAACTGTGTTTGTTTGATATTTTTTTCCCTAACATGGACAAAACAATTTTTTTCTAAATTCCTACTCAGAAACTAGTCAGTTTTTCTAAAATGTCTTGAATATAAAAGCAGATATTCTCTCCAAAATAACACAGAACACACAAAATGTTTGTCCCAGATTACTAAAGCTAGACAAAGTTAGGATCAAGCAGAGGAAAGGTTTGATGTAGAATGTAGAGAGGAAGCTAAACAGTAAACTGTGCTTTGAGTAGAAACCATGAGAGTAGCACAGTTAGGCAAGATTTAGGAGTGCCAAGTTCATCGTACACTGTTAGAAGCTGCTTATTTTTCTGGATGTAAAATAGCTAAGAATTGCTTGATCTTCAGCAAGTCACTAAGTCCACACTGAGCTGTGGAAACACATCAGACAAGCAGGAGGCCCCAAGCCTCCAAAGCCATTGTACTTCCCCAAATAAGCTAACAACCCAGAGCAGCTCTCTGCAAACCTAGGAAATGATCCAAGACCGATATGGAACAAGAATCAGGCAAACATGATATCAGAGGCAAAAGTGTGTACCCGGTGTATGGCAAGAGACTGTCCTTGTCTCATGGCACACCATCCTCATGCCTCAGACACATAGCTATAGAGGCCAGGGCAGAAATATTCTCTCTGTCTGGAGTCTGCACTTCTCAAGTGCACAAAGAGCAAGTATGTCCTGGCCTATGTTCCCAGCCTGAGGATGCTGTTATAGCACCAGCATGCTGGAGTGTAGTTCAGGATTAATTTGTAGCTGGAGCCATTCAACACATTGGTACCGCAGTGGGAAGAGTTTAGGAGCTCAGCATGAGGTCAGTGGGACTACATGTGCTCAAGTCATCCCCAGTATGTATAACGTGTGTGGGATGATGAAAATGGTGAAATGATCTCATCCTCTTGAACTATATCCAGAACAGCGAGGCAAAGCACTTCAAGCCATATGATATTTTATCCTGGCTGCTGATTTACCAGCCAGCACAGAAGTTCACAGAGAGATTTATTAGAAAAATGTTGCCTGCTTGGAGTTAGGGAAGATAGGCAAAGATATGAAATGTGCCCTGTGTTTGTTTGTTCCTTAAGCATTGTAACGTGCAGGCCCTCACAAAATCTGGCTGTGGTAACATGTGTGAAATAATTATTTCAATCAGCTGATAACAAGAATGTAACACAGGCAACTTTTCTTAGGGGAAAAATGAAAGGAAGGAAAGAAAATATTTTATTCAGTGTTAATCTGTGGATTTACTGTTAATCTGTGGATTTTATACTTTGACAGTGTCTGGCTGTCAGCTTCATGCACAAACATAGAGTATTGTGGATGTATGCAAATGCCAACTCTTGTTTTTAAGGGCACAGTTTCTTCTTTCTATCCACATGCTTTGTGTTTGTAGATGTGCTGTGGGCAATGGCTGTGCTTGCAACAGGGCAGGGAAGGCAGGGACTAGAGGGAGTGAGAAAAAAGGAGTGTGAGCCCTCACAGCTGTAGCATGGGCTGTGTGTTGCTGGCAGGTTTGTGAAATGATCTAAGCCCATCAGACAAAGAGCGGTCTCTTTCTTGAGCCACTTTCTGATGACAACTTGAAAGCCCCAGAATTTCCTTGTTCTTATCACTTTTATGGCTATTGTGGTCTCATAAGCTCCATGGCCAGGCCATCCAGGATGCTGGGCCTGAGGGCATCATGGGCCCTTCTTGGCTCCCAGAAAGCAAACACTGCCCCTGAGAAAACAGCTTAGCTGTTTTGCCTGCAACTTTCTTTCCCAGGGAGAGCTTACCAGTCTACAAATAACAGGTATAGAGGAAAAGACATAACACTTCTTCAGGGAATAGTGAGGCACAGGTGGGGGGAAGCACAGAGAGGAGCCTAAGGACAACTGCAGGTAAATGAGAAATTGCTCAAAGACATTGTGGAAACCTTATGCCTGGAAGAGGTCAAGGCCAGGTTCTATGGGGCCCTGAGCAACCTTATTTAGTAGGTGGCATCTCTGCTTGTGTCAGGAGGGTTTGGTCCCTTCCAGCCCAAACCACTCTAGTCTGCTATGATGCTATTGCTTAGACACTGACAGCAACAGTTAAAAAAATGGAGTGAGAGTCTAACACACCAGATCTATTGAAGTAGTGAGAAGCAGGTATGGTCTGTGGACCAGAGAAGCAATAGCATAGAGCAGAATAGGAAGAAAGGGCTGGAACACCTAGGCAGGAGGAAATCCAGTGGGTATTTCTCCCTAGCTGACCATCCCCAGCTGCCAGAAATTTTCTTTTTAATCCCTTTTATGATTACTCGTGACCTGTTTTGTTTTGTTTTTAAAGCCATGATGGGTTTTGACATGATGAAACAAACTGGAGTTTCCCTTCTGCAAAATTTTTAAAGGGAGAGAGGATGGCTCAGTGCCACAATTCGCTGGTCTCCCAGTGTGCTCCAACATAACATTGCTCAGCAAGAAAATGTAGTCCTTTCATGAGCACTGGCTGTTGCTGTACTGCTGCTGTGTTGGAGTTACATATTTGACTTGGTCAAAGCATAATTTAGCATGCTAAGATTGTTCTTAGAATCTGCTACTGCAGAGCTTGGGGCTTCTCATGGGAATTTAGAAGGATAAGCATTTTGCATGATTGATCCTAGAGCTCCTAAACAAGTCCATCTATAGAGCATCAGTTGTATTATAACCAATAGAAGGCAATTACTTAAGAGTGGCCGGCACACTTTGGGCAGAACTAACTCTCTCTGACAAAATTATTTTATTTGGAAAACATACCAAAGCAATCTGAACATCAGGAGTTATACACAACTCTTAAACTTTCAAACTCTCCTGGGGCAACTAGGGATTTATTCAGTGAGTTCAAGTGTGGAAGGACAGCATTTGAGGTAAAAAGTACGAGCTGTTTGCATTTGCTTTGCCAATATGTGACTGGGGAGACCCTGCAAAGAGAAACTGATTTGTGCTACAGAGAGTTTGCAAAAAGGAGGCAAGTTTAGCATTTTAATGTCATTAATGGCAACCAAACAGCGATATAATAATCAGTGCCAAAGAACTTTCTGATCTGGAGCTCTGCTGTTGATGAGTAATATCCAGGTGGATTGTCAGGTGTGGCTATAAACACAAACAACTTTCAGGTTTCTTGAAAACCTTACCTGCACTGCACAATGAGTTCACTGCTGAGGGTACATCAAAGGTCCCAGGGAAGGCAGAAGACCCCTGAGTGCTCCTGCTTTGAAGCGCCATGGGAAACCTTGGTTATGCCTACTCTGGGCAGTAAGTGCTGCTCCTCTGAATGTGACACTAGTTCCTTTTGTCCAGCAAGGCTTCTAGCCCTTGTCTACCCTTGAGCTGGTTCCTTGTTGCCACTTCACCTCAGGGCTGTGCCCACCCAGTGCCACTGGCCACCAGCACAGGTACTGCAGAGGGGCTGCACGAGGCCCACATTCTCCTAGGCAGGGTGGAGAAATATAGAAATGTAGAATGACATCTATAATATCTTGTCTCCTCCAAGGATGAAAGACACCTCTAGAGAGCTAGCCCACAGCTAGAAATGTATGTTTGGAAGAGCCAGAGCTATGAGGAATGGGCAATGAAGAAGAATTTTCTGCTCTTTGCCTCTCCAGCAAGTTAACTTGCTGATCTGGAGTAAGATGGAGTCTAAGGGCTCTTGAGACAGGAGAGTTGGAAGGGAGACTGTCAGTAAGAGTGAGGCTGAAAATTGGTCTGGTTAAGAGCAGAATCAAGAGAGGCCAGTTCCAATCTGCTATTGACAGAGCCGTTTTCTCCATATTTTTAACTTCTCTATCTCTCCAAGTGGATGTCCTGATGAACGGTGTGTGGGATTGGCTAAGAAGCAATAAGACAATTCAAGGCAAGTAGCAAATGCCTGTTTTTAATACTGCCTTTCTACCAGGACAGTAACCGTGCTGCTGTCCTGACCTGAGGTCAGCAACAGGAACAGTCTGGTCCCAAACAAAGGCTTTTAGGCTTGTCTCTGCATGTGGGTCCTTTCAGACTGCTGGTGGCATGAAGCCACGACCAAGAGCCCTGTGAGAACAACATGATGTAGGACAGTTGAGGGGCTGAGCCACAGGAATGATCCTGGTGGTGGTGAGAGATCTCTGGGTACGGTTTACTTGTCTTCTCAGCCCCTGTCTGCTGTGTGTTCAGAGTTAACATGTGCTGCAGTCCTGAGACTGCAAATTCTGACAGCTGTAAAGCCCCACTGTAGGATGAAGAAATGCTGTTGACATGGGTGGATTTAAAAGAAGAATAACTGAGAGCTGTTTTGAGAGTTGAATAATCTTCCTTATTTTTTCTTTCTAAATTTTTTTTTCTTTAATAGTCCTTTCAGTAGCAAAGGCAACCCCCAGCAAAGGCTGGCATCTCATTGTGTCAGGCATCATTCAAATACATATTAAAAGGTTGCTTTATTCCAAAGAATTTACAGTCTAAATAGGGCAGACAAAGCAAGGCAGGAAAGATGAAGTTACTATATCTACACAAGAAAATGAAGTAGGAGAGGGCCTATTCTTTAGCCCTTCAGGCCAGTGATGGTATGTTTTGTGTCCACATGGCTAAGCACTCCCCCATGGTGACTGGAGAAGGGGGAACTCTTCTGTCCAAGCTGCCTGCTGGGGCAGTCCCTGCTTCATGCTGTCCTCTGAGCTGAACATTGACATTGTCTAGGGGAAATCAAGTCAGCATGGGCCAAAGCCATGTGAAAGAGTGTGTTAACAATTAAACAATGTAGACAATTGAGAGCCAGTACTTGAGTCCTTGCCCTGGCCTTGTTTTAATTACCATTTTAATGAATTGATTTTTTGACCAACATTTTGTGGGAAACCCATGACAAAGCCTGAAATCCAACCTATATCTACTGAGTCTTCCCCTGGAGCCCCATACATCATTCCTCCTCTCTCATTCATTAACTTTTTATATCCTTTCTGTGCTACATTAGTGTTTAAAAACAAATCCTGCTAAGAATGTCAGTTGGATGTGGTCAGTATTATGAAAAAAGATACCCCAGTAAAAGGAGGATATAGGATCAACAAGTTGTTTAATTTGGTAGCTAGTTTTACCGTTTTAGGAAAACAGGAGATGGAGTAAGATGGAGTAGGACAGCATGTCAAGGGAATGTGTTCATTGACATCTGATTTCATTCATCCATACATCCTCTCTTTGGTCCTCAACTTGGATATAACAACTCGTCTTGTATTTCCAGACCATCTGAAGCTACAATTTAAAATTCCAGTTTGAAACTATTTATTGTAAACTGAAAGTTTGTCTCCCAGCCGTGTAGCTGAGATGGTGTCTTGTTTTTGCACGGCCTCTTGAACAAACTTGAAGAGCATACCTCCTGGCCCCACCACCAAGCATGCCTAAGAGTGAAGCAGAACAAGGACCAGATGAAGACTGAAGTCTTTAGCCTCCAGTTTTCATATGAGTTATTTCAGGGGGAATTATCTAAAAGAGAAAATTCAAACATCGTTCTCCTTAAGAAAAGTCCTATAGGATCTTTCTTGGTGCCAGGCCAGGCTGGGTATGAAGTTGTTTGTCCATCCTGAGGGAAGGTCACAGTAATTCAGAAGTTCAAGGCACTCTAGTTCCAGAAGGCAACAATGCCATCAGCAGGTTTCCTATCTTGCAGGGCACACAGGGAAATGTTGCCCTTGGAAAGAGTCATGTATCCTTCTTGCTGCCTTTGAAATGTCATGGCAAGCTCTGGAGAATATGGCAAAGTGACTGTGGTAATTTTGAGGTTTTTCACAGAGGGAACAATCCTATATTTCCTGTATACATGGGCTGTCACTCTTCCTTGTCTTTGGTCAAGACATAAAGGGGGAGCAGAAAAGGATTATTCCCTTCCCCTATTACATGTATGTGCAAGGACCACTGAATGAAGACCCTTGGCTGTTTCCTGGAAGGTCAGTGTGATGTGCCATTTACAGCTATGTGACTTTTCAAGTCTTCTGATCCATGAAATCTTCATTCTACACAAAAATTGGAAAGGACTGTTTGCTACTAAGAGAAAACATTTATTACATTGCACATAGCATAGGTTCTGCAGTATTTATACAATTTCTAAATAGCAGTAGAAGAGGATTCTGGGGTGAGGAACAAAGCAAATTAGAAGACTTGTCTAAGGACATATATGAAATATGTTGTTGAAGCAGGCAGTATTGGTTGGCCCAGACCATGTCTGGCATGTGCATCCCAACACAGAAAGCACATTGGGCTTTCTGTGTCAGCAGAGAAGACTTTTGTAGACGATGCTAAAAAGTGTCCAGCAAGGTCCAAGAGCAAGAATAGGACCATCAGGTGCTAGAGGAGTAAGAGAGGACCCAGGGAATTAATTAACCAAAGCAAAAAGGCTCCCCCTTGTGAAGTGCAATGATAAGATCTCTTTGGTCCCCTCAGCAACTAGGTATTGCACATTGTCATGTGCTTGCAGGATAAGTGCATAAGGTAAAAGCAGGCAGTGAGTAATTGCTTCTAACTTGTGAAGAAAGCTGTGTTTTCTAAATTTATTAAGCTCATTGGTTTCCAAACCCCACACCATATTATCTTAATTTGCTTCTAGTTTATTAATTATAATCTAGCATGCTAATTTTTCTCTTTGAACTGCAAAACAGCAGCTCTCAGACTGCTCTCTCTAGCTAATATCACTGACTGCTACTCCTGCTGCTGTTGTTTCATCTGCACAGACTTTTCCAAATCACTAATCATTTCATCAGAATTCAAAAATGACATTAAAGATGTGCACGTATAATTTTCCTGCATTTGTAAGAGGCAACAGTGGGGGTTACTCAAGGGAAAATCTTAAAATAAGGTCATTATTCAACTTACACAGGCTGCTCTTTTCTTTCATCTGCAAGTTAATTTTCTAATACATTAATCGTTCATAGTAGAAAGTAGCAAGCAGACGGAGAACCAGTGGGATTGTTTCTTTAGTAAGTGGTAACATTACACTTGAAATTAATGAGGAGATCCAGATAAGTGACTTGGAAAATACTTTTTTCCTTTTTTTTATTAATGGAAATTAATTTCCTCCAGAAGAAAGGTTCAGTCAAGACAAGGATGCTCCGAAGGTGCCCCATAAAGGGGATCTCATGCTTATCTTTCATGAGTGTGTATTCTGAAGTTTATGGTTGTGTTTTGCTAATTCACACCATGAACCTATATAGTTCTCACCCCCCCAACACACATTTTGTATGATGTTTTCACTAGCATCAACCCTGCATTTATATGCGCATCTGCAGACTATCCGCTACAATGCTGCCTTTAGAGCAATCTCAAATTTACTGCTGTAGCATTGAGAACACAAAAGAACATGAGTTGTACCCATGGTGCTGAGAGACATGACCCCATCACATGCTGGATGTGACCTCCTGCTGGAACGACACCTGCCTGGTTAGATGTTGCAGGCTGTGGTTCATGACACTGTCAGGGAGCATGGCCAGCCTGGGGCATTTTGCTGCCACATGAAGTCTCTGTGTCTCTGGCAAATGGACCATTTCACAAAAGCCCAAGGTACTCAGCCTCTGCCTGAGGGACCCACCCAGGGCATGGAATTGATGGGGTAAATGTCATCCTTTTGCAGCAAACTATAAAAAAGGTGATCATGAACACAGTGGTAGACATGATGCCTTCCTTGGTCTGAGGTTGTCTCGTAACACGAAACCAACACTACACTGCTGAAAGAGTTTATTTTTAACAGGAGAGTTTCACTGATGCTCTATTAAACTGCTATGGGCCTATGCACTGAGCTCTTTCTATAGGCAAAACATGGAAGGGGACTGCAAAGCCTTGTGGCAAGGCTGAGGGCAGAGTCTCAGAACACAGCGAGCTCTCTGCTAGAGAATATCAACCACATCGAATCCTCTGAGGCGCTTCTGCCCTTCCTGCCTCCACGGGAGCTAGCAACAGCCCTGTGCCCATGGCTCTCTGGGCCTCAGGGTCAACTCTCCTTGCCCCCCTCTTCTCTTCACTGGAGTGGAAGGCATGCCCGCTGCCGAGGCGACCTTCACTTGTGTCCAGCTGGGAAACTGCATCCTTCAGGAATGCTGTAACAATATCATTTACAAATTGCTTGTGGGTCATAAGCTGGGGAAATTTAAAAATATTCTCCTAGCCATTTCAGTTCATTTGTTGTCCCAGTTGTTCTCTTGTGGATTCAAGCAAGGAGCATAAGAGATGGGTATATTTTCTTCCTTGCTTCTTTTTGTATGTGGAACTAAATTAGATCTCTGTGCTGCGACTGGGCTATAAAAGGGGCTCCAATGCAGGCAGGGCAGGTGATTCAAAACAAAAGGCCTTGATTGAAGTGGTTACAATACACAGAACCACTAATGTTATTCTGGGGCATTCAGTGTGGTTTATAGCATTGTACAACAACAAACAAAGATGAAACTCACTGTGCTTACTGACTCAAGAAATTTTTTCTTCAATTTGTTTTGTCTCACTCATTTAAAGAATTTATTTTAAAGGTTTGGAACGTTTTGTGACTTCCCCCCCCTTCCCCACCCCCCAGACCATTTTCCTGTCCCCAAAGCCCTTTTTATCAAAGATATCTTTGTAAATAACCTCTTTTTCTTTCTGCACACTGGGCTGTCCTGCCAAATTAGCCGTGCTGCCATGGAGACGTGGCATCAGCAATCCTTGTTCTTTTTCTGTAGGATTTCACTAGGCCCTTGTCTCAGGCCTTGACTAAATTAGGAAATATAATGAGATATTGAATATAAATGTTATACTCTTAACATTTTTGGTAATGGTGCTGTAAGTGTTGTAATATTTCACCATGCAATGTCTTAGTATTTTGCTGAATACACGTGTCTGTTGGGCTTTACTCTATCCTACTTCATTCAAGCAGGATATCAATACCCTTATTGATAGAAAATAAGCTGGCTAGAGAGATAGTAATCTATATATGTCTAAACATTGAAGAAGATAGATGAGCCTTTTAGAAATTATGTAATCTATTTATTCATTTTTCTTGTTTGGCCTCTCTGTAAAATATGCTCCAATATTTAGCAACATAATAAAGGCCATTTATTTACAAAATGGACAAAACAACATCTCTGTTCTACCTTTGGCTGGAAATGACACTTCTGTAGAACTTGCTGCACATAACACATGAGATACATCCCATTACTCATCCATATTTCTTGCATCCTGTGTTCAGTCAGTCCTACACTCCCATGTTGTTTCAGGAGGGTAAGCAAAGGGTTATTTCTGTAGGAAACTTCAGACTATGACATTTCCTGATGGAAAAATGCAACTTAAAACCAACTCAGCCAAGATTTTCCCTGTGAGATTCAAAAGGGAGTTTTATGAGACAATTAAAAATGTTTCTATAAATACATTAGCAACAAAAGGAGGTCTTAAGGGATCTCTATCCTTTATTGAATGTGAAAGGAAACATAGTGACAAAGGATGAGGAAAAAGCCTGAGGTACTTAATGCCTTCTTGTCCTCGTGTGTATTACTAAGACCAGTTGTTCTCCAGGTATTCTGCCCCCTGAGCCAGAAGACATGGATGGGCTGCAGAATGAAGCCCCCATATTCTTGGGGAAAATGATCAGCAACCTGCTACACCACTTAGGCACACAGATGTCTATGGGGCCAGAAGGGATCCCCCCCAAGGTTCCTGAGGAAGATGACCAAGTTTCCCACCAAGCCACTTTCCATCGTTTGCCAGCAGTCCTGATGCAGCAGGGACATCCCAGTTGACTGGAAGTCAAGATGAGCAAATGTGATGCTCATCCACAAGAAGGACCAGAAGAAGGATCTAGGGAACTATAACCCAGTCAGCTTGACCTTGGTGCCCAGGAAGGGCATGGAGCAGATCTCTTGAGGGCTATCATGTGGCCTGCTCAGGACAGCCAGGGGATCAAGCCTAGCCAGCATGAGTTTATGAAAGGTGGGTGCTGTTTGACCAACCTGGTGTCCTTCTGGGACAGGGTGATCTACCTGGTGGATCAGGGAAAGGCTGAGGATGTATACCTAGGCTTTGGTAAAGCCATTGACACCACTTCCCACAGCATTATCCTGGAGAAACTGGCTGTTCATGGCTTGGACAGGTGCATTGTTCGCTGGGTTAAAACCAGGCCAGGGACTTTGGCCCAGTGAGTGGTAGTGAATGGAATTAAATTAAATGGAGTTAAATTCATGGAGCCTGGGCACTGGTGGTGTCCCTCTAGGCTCAGTAGTAGGGCCAGTTCTGTTTGACACCTTCACTGGTGATCTGGACAAGGGGATTGGTTTAGCGGTGGACTGGGCAGTGCTTGGCCAGTGGTTGGACTCAAAGTTTTGAAAGGTCTTTTCCAACCTAAAAATGTTATGATTCTGTGATTTATGGGGAGGAGACAGATTTTCAAGTAGATTTATATTGCATGTCTGGAGCACAGTTTTCTCAAGTTAAAACTTTAGCTGGGGGACAGAGCAAGTACTACAGACGTGGTTTCTGTCCATGAATTGACGTGAAGGTGAATGAGTTCCTAGTCTAAAGTTACTCAGAGTTCCTTGTTAAATGATGCACCTTCTCCTCTGAAAATATACATCAGTGATAGGACTAATAAGGAACCACAAATACCATCCAGAGAGCTGACAAATGTTTAAGTAGCAATCGATAATGAGATTTTTTTCCCCACAATGTTTTCATTCCCCCTGGGATAACTCAGGGGAGTTTTTGAATGAACTAATGTGATCAAAAAAGACAGCGCTGCATTTTGAAGTTTCAGTTTTCCAGTAATATTTTTTTGCATTGCAGAGTCAGTTTCCTGTTCCTTCTCAAAAGATGCCAGATCAATGGCTTTTTAGCAGAAATAAGCAGTAGAAAATGAACAAAAAAATTCCCTAGGAAACTTCACCTCTCCTCCCCTCCCCACCGCTGACGCTGTATTTGCAAAATAGGTCAACGTTCACATTGAAGCCATTGAGTTTGCACAATCACTTCCCTTTATGAAGATGTCATCTTATGGTATTGACCCCTTCCACAGCAGATGGAAATTCCCTGAGTGCAGCTACCTGCACAACCCCTGAACGGCAGTGATCTCAGCTGGAGACAAGATGACTTTGTTACGCAAACCATCATTCTTACTGCTGACAAGAACAATATAAAGAGTCCAGAAAAGTAAAAGATAAGAAAGTCCCTTTGAATTTACTTCCTTGAGTGTTTTTTACAACATATTCTATAAGAAAAGATGATCTCCAGAGGAACTGTAATTTCTTCATGCAGTTCTCAGTCTGAATGTGCACTGCTTTAGGACACTACTTGAAAAAGTGCCTAAAATGGTTAGCAAAATGCCTAAAAGAGCATTTGTCTTTGAATGTCTGATGGACTTAAATGTACTGATTGGACACCAGAATGAAGCTGGTGAGTGTTAGCTGAAAGCAGTGGTCTAGCACTAATGTGGCGTTACAAATTCTAAAGCCACAAACTATCAGAAAATTCCTAATATTGAAGAGAATTTTCTGTTCCAAGGTCTACTTTGCTGTTTATTCAGCTTCCCCATGTCTCAATGGCTTCAGTATTCCCTGCTGCCTTCATGCAACTCTAACCACAAATGACTCAAGGTCAATCTTTGGGGTTGGGCTTGTAGACACAGACCAAGCTCCAATTTACTCTGAGTCTTGGAGGAAAGGGGTGTGTTGGCCTTTCTGCTGCTCAGTAGCAACATCTGCTGGCTGTTGAGGACCTGCTGTTAGAAAGTCCAGTTAGAGGCAACTGGCTTGAAAATTATTGAAGTCACAGGTTTTTCAGCAATGAGATCTCGAGCTACGTGTTGTTGGGAGGAAGCAAGGTGCTAGAAGTAGCTATGGACCATGTGTTGGTTGTTCTGGGGAAAGTCACTTTTGGAGCATAAAAAGAGTCCAAGAGTGCTGCAATGGATGGGGAGGTTCCTCCAGCTGAGACTGCAAGAAGAATAAAATATTCACCACCTTTTGCTTGTCACTTGTGGCTTGATGGAGCCACAGCTTGCAACTGTGACAAACTTGTTAAAAACATAGGAATGGTTTCCTTTTAGAGGAAAGGATTTGTGAAGCAGAGGTGTGGCACAAATCAGGACTGACTCCCTCACCTCCCAGCTAGACCATGGCAGATTATTCCAGGAGAAATTTCTTTCCCTTACCTGAATGGCTTTTCAGGTACTCACAACCCAGCACTGGTCCAAGATATGGCACAACTCTTCAGGCTGTCACCACTGTGGCTGTGTCCTTCTGTCTTGAGACCCCATGGTTTTATGAAGTCCTTTTATTCTCTCTCAGCTGGCTACTGCCTGTGAAATGGCAAGAGAGGAAAGCATCATGTGCATCCCTCATCTCCTTGCAGAAATCCCCAACCAAATAAACAATCACACATGGGTATCTGAGACACTGTAAAATTAAACTCTGGATTCCTGCTGATACATTATAGGACATCTGGAGGTGTTCTAGAAAAATCGAATATTAAATGCTTCATTGTAAATTTCCTCTACCTTACCATGCCAGGCTGGAAAGTGGTGTTACATGACACTAAGTAGGAGGCTGCTGATTGTGTTACTGTTAGTAGGATACAATACTTGCTCCCATTTTACATGGACCAGTGGAAGAAGCAAGAACTGCCTTTCTTATGAAGCTGAAACAATTGTGAGCACCATCTTTCATACATAAGAGACACCCTCAAAAAACCCCAAAGGCAATATTTGCAAGGACATTTTAAGAAAAGCTATTCCTCTCATTGTGGCATCAATTGTCTTTCAAAAGTATGTTTCTACAGCTGTTTAACTTAAAATGTTATATATGTTAGCACATGTTTACTATTTAAAGGGGTGATTGTCATGAATTTAAATATTAATTTTAAATATTAAAATGTAAAATATATTTTTGAGTTTTACATCAGTTCATAAAGCACTTACTGTCCCCAGTTTAGTTAACTTCAATATAAAACTAAAGCTCTGCAATCTCAATATTTCCCATTTTATTTTAATGTATTTAAACCTTGTTTACTCGAGGGAAATAGTCATTAGTGCATTTGAGGTAAGAATAAACACAGTAAATACCACAGGCTTAAAGAAGCTGACATAATGATAATCTGAAGATAAATTATTGGATCATTTTCTAATATTTGTCTTCTGAAGAGTGCACAAACACTCTGATAAGCATCTCAATATCTGATCTTTCTTCAGTTGCAAATAAGTCTCACTACATTCTTCATTTCTCAGCTCTCTAGTAATATTTAAAGTAGTCCAAAAAGTTGGCAGTCTTTCAACAAAAGAAATCTGAGCGAAGGTAAGACAATTTTGTCTCAAGAATTTGAAAGGTCAGAGAAGACTGGTTCCTATGAAGCAAAATCCCTTTCCTGTTCTTTTGTTTTGGCAGTTCATGTTTACAGAAAGGAGTTTCTTTAATGACCACAGTCACTGTCAGCAATGATTACTTGTAACTTATCTATGGATAAATGTGTGATATTATAAGAAGCTCTTTGTTCTAATCAAAGAATTTATTTTAAAAAATAACCTTATTATAATGTAGAAGACCTCCAAAGATAACCCAGACATTCTTTTTGATTTTCATTATACATTATCCTTACAGAGCAAAACATTTCCAGAGAATCCCCAGATGAAAAATATATTTTAATAGTTCAACTATATTTTAAGATTCTTTCACTACACGGATAAGCACCTGATACTCAAGATACTCAGAATTTACATAAATTTAAGAGTGATGAAATTAAATGTCAGTAGAGTTGTGTTTTTTTTTTTTTTTTCTGGTGAAGGAAGAAACCCAAAGTACTGGCCAATGGCCATAAAGATCAAGTAATAAGTTATCTGCTCATGTTTTATTGTATTCTTTCAGCTACAAGTGAGTGGGTGAGTTAGCTTTTAGGAAATATTCATGCTTCTGTTTGGGAACAAATTTCCATCAATTTGTTTCTATTAACTTGTGTGTGTGCCCTGGTGTGTACCTTGAAGTCAGAATCAGCTTCTTAGCTGAGGATACTGATGTAAAAATTATGCCAAAGTACAGCTTTCTTGTTTCAAACTTTCAGAAATTTCTAAGGTAGCTTCTTCTGCTAGGTAGTAAGGAGTTAATGAAATGTTTGATTACAGTTGTGTGTAACAAATATCAAGCAACATTTATATGAGACACCAGTAGCAACAGAGGGATAAAATACCTTCTTTTAGTCAAGTCCATAATTGTTTTCTCAGTGAAAGAAGAACTAATGTAATTTTGGTGAGACACAAAAATCTGTTTCTTCCAAAATATGTCATTTAACTGCAGGTGAATCTTGGAAAGCAACATTTAATTAGCTGTAACAATCAATAATCTGTATGAAAGATGTGTAAACCAGAAATAATATAGGTCTACTGCTTTTGCAGCTTCTGCATGGGCTTTTATTTATTTACATCTTTCTTGAAACCTAAAAAAGTTTTATGGAGATTCTTATTATCAGTGACATGAACTTGTTATACAGGCCTTTTGTTTAGTAGTTCACCTCATGTAAATGGCAAAATCTACATAAGATCCAGCAAATTTTATAGTAAGTTACTGATTTTTCTCATACATGCAAAATAAATCTGTTGGTTATCCTTTTCCTTAGAGACTGCATTTTGTTTTTCTGTTTCAATGTCAGAATTGTAGTCTTTATAGAGTTATATAACTACCCACAGAAAATACAGAAAGAGTATGTAAACTCAGGCTTTGATCATGATCACTGTCTGCCCTACCCCTGCCTGTAGTTGTCTGTGGACACCTTTTCAAATATTGCTATAAGCATTTATACATGAACTTAGGAAATAAAGACACCTTTAGACACCAAAATGTTAAATTTAATAATAATCCTAGCCACAGCTCTTTAATACGTGTTCAGATTACAGCCGAAATAATTTCTGCATAAAATTTTGCAAAATTTTGGGTTCTTTATTTTAAAGAAGCAACTTAATGTGACTTCTTGGGATGTGATACATATGATTCCACCTCCAAAAAAAGGGGGATTAGGGAAAAAAAATGTTTAGAAGAATTAGCTCAGTTTATAAACACTCACAAATCACGTTTAATGTCCTAGTTTGTTGTCTTCCTCAACCCAGGCTGTTCAGTGAACCAGCAGAAGTTTCACCACAAATCCAGTGGGTTTTCCACCTATTTTGAGGGACCTCTGTCCATGTTTGTTATCTTCATTGGATGAGGACACAAATGAGAAATGAGATTTGCCTCTACCACCGGGGAGCCCATGTCTCTTCCAAACTCTGTCTCACAGGTATGAAATGTTCCTCTTGGAATCCTTTGGACTTCCCACCACCTACAGTAACAGTTTGGAATGCAGT
Source organism: Parus major (assembly GCF_001522545.3). Lineage (NCBI taxonomy): Eukaryota > Metazoa > Chordata > Aves > Passeriformes > Paridae > Parus > Parus major. The sequence continues at coordinate 41,079,993 of NC_031770.1, read as the reverse complement.
TTGGCAAACACCTCCTCAGAGCTCCCCCAAACCACTTTAAGGAAGCTTGCTTAAAGCCTGTGTTGGGAAAGAAGAACACTGCACAAGGGCTGTGTGGTGGCTGGAGTCACAATTCACTGAGCTTTAGCAAGAAAACGTGTTGCTGGAAACATAAAATGGTTGTTATGTATTAGTCAATGTCTCTTTCCAAATGTTTCCTTTCTTACATCTTTTCTTATATCATGAAGAAGCAAAAAGAAGAGGACCAGGTTAAAAGCATGTTTTAACAGGCAAAGCCTCACATACAAACCTATATTCACAATTTTCATTTCAAATGTGTAATTTAGTGCAGTTGGAAGACATCCCAAAAGAAAACCCATTTTTGCTCCCTGCTTTGTGGTGAGTTTTTTGTTACCAGACTATGACTTCAGGCTAAAATCTGCACTGAAAAATGACATTTAATTAATGGTTATATTGTTTAATGTGACACTGCTAAGGCTGGATGAATTGATTCACCCTTCTTGTTATTGGTATAACAAATCTAAGAAATAAAGGCCGGTCCCTTCTAATTGCAGTCAAGTGGAATTCTCTGTGCCAGCCCTCCTCTGCCTTCTACAAGCCTGGAATTCAGCTTCTTTTACCCAGCCCTCATACAGAGCAAGCAAGGAAAGGAAACACCTTGGCTACTCTATTGTTACTCATCTAGCTGAAATGGGCAAAACCCATCACTGAAACAGCCTGATTCCAAAAATTTAAAGCAAAATAAAGTGCCCACAAGAATCAAAACCCTTCAAAATCAATGTTCCAGCACGTTTTTCGCACTGTTGTCCGGGACAAGCTCTCAGTGTAAATTTGACAGCAAAATTCCTTTGCCACCAGATTAGGCCCTTGCACAAATATGTTTGTACTTCACAAAAGTTTAAGCAAGGCTGAGATGGAAGGTGGAGAGAATTTGAAATCCCAGCCAGGTTGAATACAAAAGTAAGGAAGAGCTATGTATTTTCAACAGATGTTTGTAAGGGGAAGCCAAACACTGTATTTAGTTTCAGTATCAGCAAATAAGAGCTGGAGTAATCTTGAGAGTTGGTTAATGACTCCAGTTGAGTCCTCTGGTGCAGAGAGTTGTGTATGGATCAAGTGAGACTGCCTTCTAGTAGAGATAGACAAAATGCCAGTGTGAAATCTTGTATGCCACTGAAATCCCAAGTCCTGCCTTCTGCCACTTTTCTGGTCTCTCTTGGACACATTTCTGCCTGTTGCTGCTCAGGAGCTGGTCTGATCCCAGCCCTTTAAGATTTCATGTCTGGAGTGGGTCAAGGAAGATCACAAGGTGTTTGTAAATAACTAACAGAAGTTCATGGCAGGAAAGATCTTTCAGAGCTTCCAGCAGTGTCTTGGAATAAAATTTATCTTACTTTCACAGGCATGTTATTACTAATAAACCACCTACCTCAGTAAGTCCACAAGTTTGCCAGTCTCTTCTTAAAAAGATGTCACCTATTTTCTGAGGTTTGCATTGTTGCTGCAAGCCATTACTTTCTCATTCTTTTTGACAATTACAGTATGTCTCATGGCAGTGAGGAAATGAAGTGATAAAAACATATTTCTTTCTGCTAGTGTGAAGTGTGTGGAATTTACTCACTGGACTTTCTTTCAATCAGAATCTTTTAGAATAAAAATACATTTCTGCTAGTCACCTTGGGTTAGTGATCTTCTGTGTTTGATCATTTGTGTGTGAAAGTCACCAGGCTGGAAATTGTGCCTATCTCAGATGTATAAACTACTGCTTTTGCTGACCTTTATTGTGGAGGAAAGTTTGGGAAAAGGAAACCAGGTCATGATAAATGCCAACAGCACAACTAACACTCTGAGCACTGTTCATTTCAGAAAGGCACTGGGAAGAAGAAAGCTGTTTGGGAATGTGGGCTGGGAAAAATGAGATAGACTGCAGGTTCACAACTGTTATAATGCAGGTTTATGGCTGCTTCTCTTGTACATTCAATATTAGTTTGATGTCCATCTCTCAGGTTGGATCTACAAACAGTTTGACCAGTTTGTTCCACTGGTCTGCATCTCATCTCTAGTGCCTGCTGTGCTCCCAGTGAAGGAGGCTTTGATGTGACCCTGCCTCCCCTCTCCTCCTGGGCATGGACCCCAACCAGCACTGGGGTCTCATGTTGCTGCCTGAGGATGTTCCTGTGGCTCTCCCTTGTCCCACCAGCCCTCTTTGAGTGAAGTCAGAACAGGGAAGATGAGCTCTCCCATTCCAATGAGATCGTTCCAAGGGTGCCTGGGAAAGCAGCACCTAACACTGACCCCCAGAGCTGCCCTCTTCCCTCCCTGCTTAGGAGATGATGACTGGCCACTGTCTAGGTAGTATTAAAATCCTGTCTTTTCTGCAGCATCCACCCATCCATCCATCCATCCATCCATCCATCCATCCATCCATCCATCCATCCATCCATCCATCCATTATGAGGAGTTTCTCTTCAAGTCCAGCCTATGGCAGAGAAATACATAATGTATTTTTAACCATACCTCCTCAAGTGCCTTTCCTGTAGAAGAATGTTTTTTTCTCTCTCTGAATGTTTCCAGGAAGCCCATGACAAAATTTTAGCAGTGTCAGAGGATCCAATATTAGGACATTTTGACAGATTTTCATCACATATACTTTATTTCACTCATTTTCATAACATCATTCTTTAATCCTTCCTTTAGCAGCATGATTTATTCCTCTCTCTTTTAAAATTATGACTCAAAGATGGATTGTGCTCACTGCACAAGAGGGGATTCTCATTTTCCCTTCTGCCTAACATGGGTCTTCTGCATACAAAACATCATAAAAAGTTAATTTTTGTTTATCATTCTATTGTGCTACCAAAACTCACTGCTTTTAATATCTGATATTGGTAGTAAGTGCTTGGTGGGTCCTGTGGAATTTATGCTTTTTGTGTCTTTTTTTTTTCAATATCTGTTTCTCTAAAAATCAAATGTACTATCTGGGTTCCTTTTCCTTATGCACTACACACATTTCAGATTCCTCCAGGGTACCTTTGGAGCTTTTTCCTGCACTTTCACTGGTGCTTGTGCCACCACAAATTGGCTATAACCTTCAGATGAAATGCATGGTTTATCTCAGCCAGTCCTGGTGGCTCCCTGCTGGACCCACACCCAGCTCAGAACATTGCTGCTTCTGGTTATCTGCTGTTTGCAACATCCAGAGAATTCCTAGATTTTGGTGTTTTTATCCAAGCTGGAATTAATTTCAGTTTTGTTTCTGCAGGATAATTTTGTGGGGCGAGGTATCAAACACTTATAAAAAGGTGTTTACTCTGCCACATTCCTTCCATTGTAATGAGACTTTAGAAACTATCGGTGTTGATGCCAGGTATAATTGGATTTCTGGAAATGTAGTCAGAGAGGAGTGTGATCTGCAATGAGCTTTGAATGAAGTGCCAGTAGCTCTTACATGCTAATACCTGTTCTTGCAAGTTACTCAACTTCCCTACCTCTCTTCCCCTAAATATGAGGAAAGAGGAATTAAACTGTAAAATAAGAATTACTGTGTTTTCTTGTTTCTTAAAGGTGCTAAGAGTAGATTAACACTCAAGAAATACATAAACTGTTATTTTAATTCCTCAGCTTCTCTTGGAGCCAAAGTCCTTAATCAAGTGAATACATCCAAACTTATATTTCAGTCTTCAGTAGTGCTGGAGGTTTCAGATCCTGGTCATCTCAGCATTCTCATCATAAACCCAATGCAATTAGTGAAAATTAAATTAAACTCTGAAGATCATCACCAGCCTCACTACTTTTATTTCTTCCTTAGAATCAATCCTGGTTCCCATTTCAACTTATATTTTAAGACCTCTTTGAAACTGTATACATATTTACTCAAGGTTCAGTGTAAGTTCATTATGTTCCCTATAACTTTGCAAATGTTTCATCTTAGCTCAGTGATCTGTGGATCTATAATTTTTCCTGATGTTCCTACAACTGTTTTTTTTCCCCACAGTTTCATAGGTAATTGCTTACCAAAAATCTGCTGGGATGAAAAAGAGACCAGCAGTTTTCTGGAGTGCAGTGATGATAAATTTGTGACATGTGATTGAGGAGCTGACAAGAGGAGATGGGCCTTGTACCTACAAACAAAGACAAACCACCATGAAGGATGTGAAAATTTGGGACAGGCTTGACTGCAGTGATCATGGGATGGTGGGGTTCAGGACTCTAAAAGAGGGACCAGAATCAAAAGCAGGATCATCACCCTTGGCTTTAAGAGAAGAGACTTTGGCCTTTTAAGGGGTCTCCTTGGAGGAAGCCCATGGTCGACAGCACTGGAGAGGAGAGAGGTCCAGATCTGGTTGATTTTCAAGCATGATCTCCTCCAGACCAAGGAATGATCCACAGCAGTGGCAAAAAGTCACACAAATATGACAGGAGGTCTGCATGGATGACCAGGGAGCTCCTGACAAAACTGAGACACAAAAAGGAACTGCACAAGATGCAGAAGCAGGATTAGTAACTCAACAGGAATACAGAGAAGCTGTGCATGTAGAGGTTGGGTTAGAACAGCCAAGGACCATGTGGAATTGAATGTGGTGAGGTACATGAAGCAATATAGGACAGACTTCTTTAGATACATTGTCCGCAAAAGGAAAAGGCCAACATCATAGTGAGGCCAGTCTTGACTGTCTTTGAACTTCCCTGGTGGCTGGAAGACCTTCCTAATGATGGGAAGAAGGCAAATGTCACTACAAGAAGGACAAGGAGCAGAATTCAGAAACTAATGGATGATCAACCTTTCCTTGATCCCTGAGAAGCTGGTGAAGTGAATCTTCCTGGAGATCATTTTCAAATACTAAGGACAAGTAGGTGATTAGGAGTGGTTAACATGAATCTGGAACAGGGAAACTGTAGTTGGCCAATCTAATACCCTTCTATGATGAGAAGACTGGCTTGCTGGGTGAGGTAAGAGTGGTAAAAGTTGTTTATCTTGACCTCAGTAAGGCTTTCAACACTCACTGCTGTAAAATCCTCAGAGAAAAACTGATGAAATATGGGCTAGATAAATGGAGAGTGAGGTGGATTGAGAACTGGCTGAATTGCTTGGCTCAGCAGGCTGTTATCAGTGGCATGAAGTACTACTTGGAGGCCAATCATGAGTGGTGTAAATACAGAGAGTGATCCTGGGACCTCTGGGACTGTTCAGCCTGGAGAAGAAAAGGCTCAGAGGGGTGATCCTATCCATGTGCATAGATATCTGAGGGGAGGAGTAGATAAGGAGCCAGATTTCTCAGTGGTGTCCAGTGATGGCCCAGGAGGTAATGGACAAACTGACATAATGAAAATGTCATTCAAATGTAAGAAAAAGTTTTCATAGGTAGTATAGCCAAACCATATCACAGGTTGCCCAGGGAGGCTTTGCAGTCTGCATTCTTGAACATAAATGAAAAATGTGACAGGATACAGTTGTCATAACCTGCTCTAGCTGGGCTGATTTGAACAGAGGGTTGTATTAGGCAGTCTCCATGAGTCCCTTCCCACTTACAGCTATTCTATGCTATTCTGTAAAATGCATTTGTAGGGTTCATTCACATGAGCTATTGCAAAGTGACAAGGGTTATATGTTTACTTAAGAAGCACCTCTGTATCTATTATGGCTGCTTGTATTCCACTCTGAGTTTGTCTTAGTATCACATCTTCCCAGTGCTAAATGTCCACAGAGCTCTGGTCACCCACAAATTCTTGACTCTGTTAAGTTGCTCATCCTCCATGGCCTTAAAGGAAAGAGATTTCTCTGTGTTTTCTCAGGAAAAATAAAAAACAAACAAACAAACAAAAACCAAACAACTTCTACTGCTGACCTAATTATAGTTTGCTCTTGTAATTCTCCTATTTGCAAAAATCACAACCCAACTTATGCAAACCCTTTGATTTGAATTGTGTTCCTTATATAAATATATGTCTCTGCTGCCCCAAGAGACACGCTGAGGAGTTTGCTGCTGCTTCTGCTCACTGTCTCCTCTGATGTTTTGATGTGGCCTTGGAGGGTTAGCAAAGAAACACAGCATCCTCTACCTTTAGTGCACTGTTTCCTATACTCAGCTGAACAAACTGATGTAGTGGAATAAATGACCCAGTTAGTACCAGTGACGAGGTCGATGCTTCAGCTGCACCATACTGTGACAGACAAGCTGAAGAGCTGATGAAGGCTGACACTGAAACTCCTGACTTGGAGGCAGTGCAGCTGGCATCTGTGAGAGGTTTGCAGTTAAGGAGGACACTGACATCTGGGTTCAGCAGCCTCTGAGTCAGAGCCTTGCTGTGGTAAAGCTGGGTAAGTGCCACAGGTCCGCTGCTGTGAGTTTGTGCGAAGCAAGCTGAGACCTGCCTTGGCCTCACACCCATTCCTCCAGGGTCCAGGGAACTGGAAAAAGTCCTTTGTGACCCCCCCCTTAGTAAGTGGTGTTAGAGACCATAACTGTGAGCAGGACAGCCAGACTCTGTCCTGTGCAGTTGGAAAGTTGATTGGCGTCAGGGATTGTGAATACCAGATGGAGGGAGGGTAGGTTTTGCTTTTTTTAAATTCTCAGAAACACTCCAGGAGTTATCTTATGATCTGAGAGACCTCGAAGGGAGTTTCAGCTCTACCATAAATTGTTCAAGTCAGGCTGGTGCTAAAGCTCCATGAAAAGTTCGGAATTAACCTAAATGCTGTGAAAATCATGCACACACCCCACACACCCCCTTCCATTGTATACTGACATGCATTTTCTCCTCTGTGTTTCCCAGTGGAGTTCAGAATTTTACAAGCATTGGAATACAAGAGAGGACAAGGGAAAACCAGCTCCTGCTGTGACACTGGCTACTGCCCATTTCCTTCACTAGCTTTCATATGTGTGCTGGTTCTTGTTTGGCATGTGGGACACTTTCCACTCCCTGGTATTTTTTGACTCATGGGCTTAAATTTTAGAAATAACTTTTGAAATGTGCTGATATGTTTTATGAAGCGTATCGGCATGACACATCTGAAATATGCCTGTGAGGGATTTTACGCTGCTCTCCTTTGACAGGGTGTTGAGACAGAGAACAGCCACAGACTGGTTGTGGCACAGTCAGGTGTGCTGTAGGGAGCCAAGAGCAGGGCAGGATGCCCCCCAAGTGTCTAAGAGGAAGTGCATTGCTGAGGGGTGACACACTGCTGTAGTCTGAGTGAGTAATTGTGACTTTGACACTGAAAAGCAAATAAACCTCCTGAAGAAACATACATGGTTTTGAGGAGCCATCACTTCCTCTTGAGTAAGATGCACCCTCCAAATTCTGTTATGGCTTGTCAGGATTAGGTAAACCACACAGGTGGGCTTGGCATTAGGTTCAACCAGGCACCTTCTTTCTATCTAGGACTTTGTAAGAGGTTTGCAGCAACTCACCTCTTCCTAGAGGAGTATCTAAGGTATGTTCCATGAGTAACTGTACAAAAGCATGTTTCCATCCTTTGACAGTAAAAGGAGTGACTGCTCTTGGAGGAAGATGGGATGTCTGGAGTGAGGTGACATGAAGCCCACTTGTGAGGTTGGAGCACAGCACAGCACTTTACAAGTGCAGGCTGCAGTCCTCATCCAGCCATGCCCTCCCTGAACTCCTGCTCAGGTCTCTGAGAGAACAAGAAGAGGACAGTCAGTGATCCCTGAGAATATTTAGGTGTCAAGGCTCTCAGCAGGGCACCAATCTTCTCTTTACTGTATCAGGCGCCCCTCACTTGTGCTCTCCTCAATCCCCACCTTTGCAACACAAGACACTGAGAATCCGCAGATAAAATCAGAAATTTTAGTGGCTTGACTGTGTATCTAAGCCCTACGTATATATGGTGGAAAATTTGAAGTGTAACAAATCACTGAAGGCACTGACTGGAGAAGTGTTCCCACACACAGCCTAGCTGAGAGATCTGGGGCTGGCAGTAGTCCCTGACAAGAGAGGCAGCAAGTGTCCCAAGTGGAGTCTCAGAGGAGTTTGCATCTTGCTTAGCTGGGTTGGGAAGAGGCCACGAACCTGTGGGCTCTGGAGATGCAGCAGAGGGGTGTAGGGAAGGTCATGTCCACCTCTCCTCTTGTCTCTCTCTTCCAGAAACAGCTGAAATGGAGCTGCCTGCTGACTCTTAGGGGATACTGACTGCTACCTGGGGTCCTGGGCATGCAGGAGGGCATCTGGTGCCACCTGGGACAGGACACAAATGAAATCTAAGGAAAGTCCAGAGTCTCCTGTTTTGTGGCAGCAGGGTGCATCTGTGCAATATCCTGCCTAGGGTGGGTATATCTACAGGTAGCACCTGTGTGCCCTTTCCCTTGCAGCCAGCACATGAGCCCCTGGGAGAGGCACCCACCTTTGCCTGTGCCTGGTGCACGTCCCTCGGGTGGCTTTGGAGAAGGTCCATCTCCAGCAGCAGCCTCAGGGGATGCAGCAGGGAGTTTGGCTCACAGCAGAGAGCAGGAATGGGGAGGAGCTGCCATCTGCTAACACTCTGAGGATAAACAGACTGTTTTTCCATTCCCGCTCTGTTTGTGTTGCAGAAGTACCGGAGGACACATTTCCAGTCCACAGCCCGGTCTGTTTACTTGCTCTGAAGGGGCTTGAAGGGGCAACAAAGACAGCATGACCTGATCATCCAACACATTAACTGCTGCCATTAACTTCTACCTTGTCAGCTCCCAGAAGGAGGTGACACTTCTGGGGGCCACTAAAAGGGCTCTGGAGCTGTACAGAGGGACCAGGCAGGACAAACTCTCCATAGGTCCAGATTTTCATGGGTGACAGCTGACAATTGAAAGAAAAGAACAAAAGAGAGAGAGAATAAAAATTAAAGTATTTGATGTAAATTCTAAATCCTAGAACATGCTAGAACTTCCCAGGCCATGTAGGAAGCTTTTGTTACTACTATTTAATTTGCTGCATTAATTTGTTAACCTCTGATATGGGGTGGGAAAAAAAAAAAGAGTTTGCAATGCAAATAAGTTTTGAGGATTAGTAAATAGATGCCACAAAGCTTTGACAGTAAGCAGTATCTCCTCCAAATCACAACCTTCCCTTTTATCACAGATACTTTTAAAGCAGGCAGGAATTGTTTAGCTTTATTTTATTGAGTTTGTATCTCTTAGGTGGGTGCCATGGATTTGATGGATTTAAAGGACACCAGAAAATTAAGATGCACAGCAATAAATTCTATTTATTTTCCTGGTGCAGAAAATCAAATGTAAAAGTGTGTGTTGATATTGATTTCCAGTGGTTAATTTGCTAAAGATTTGAAGTAAATTAGCTTTAGATTATTTTGGTCTTTAAACGAGGCCTTATTATGACTTTGTACAACATCTTCCAGGAAAGCTGACCCTGGGCTGGAAGTCTTGAAGGAGAGACAGCCTCTGGAAATGCTTTGTGGTGCTTCTAGTTTGGAGGAGACCTTTCTCTCTGCATCCTCAGGCATTTGTTAGCACTGAAAAAGGGAGCAAGGGCTGCAGCATTAAAGGATTTCAAGATGAACTTTGGGAAAATGCACTTAGTCAGGGAGGAGAAAAGGAAAGAAAAACTTTCCTGCTATCAACAGCCATTTGAACTGTTTCTGTCAGCAGCCAGTGGGGCTGGGGCTTTTTTTCCTCCCTCTCCTCCAAACTGACTGAGATAAAGCCTGGAAGAGGAAAGTCTCACTATTTTTTTCTTACCAAAAAGGTCTTCACTGACATAACACTCAAATGTATGAGGTATAAATTGAGCTGGAGGTATAGAGGGAGCTGGTGCTGTGTCTGGTCCCAGAAAGATAGAAAGTGAAGTTTCATGAGACTTTTAAGGATGAGTTGGTGCCAGAACTACTTTGCTTAGGTGTCACTAAGCCCTGGCCACTCACTGTGGGTGATGCTTGTATCTCACAGACAACCACAGGGAAGAGAACAGCACTTCTGCACACACCATTTTCTCTCTATGAACACTGCAGTTTCCCCTCAGAGGCTTTTTATCAGCAGAACAGATGGAAGCAGGCTAGTCCAAGACGATCTTTCAGAAGATGGAGTCCGCCTTTCCCTCCTGCAGCACCACCATTAGATCCTGCAATGCTGGTCAGCAGATTCGGGAAAAACCAACCACGGTGGAGCAATTTCTTCCTGTTCACAGTACCAGAGGAAGATTTCAGCTCTTGGCTTGGGAGTGACTCTTAGCTTGCCTACAATATAAAGGTTGTAGTGAGCAGGAGATCCCTGATGTAGCAGGGTGGGATATGGCATTTTTACATGCTAGAGTGCAGTACCACAGAGTGTGACCATCTTGGATTGCAACAGCAGGATGGACTGGGTTGTTGCCCTCCCAGCTAAGCTTCCTTCACTCTCACCCTGCTTTTGGTTCTGGGGCAAACTCACTCAGAAATGGCTCAGAGATCATGATGCTGAATTTGGTGGTCAAAATGTACCAGCTTTTCATTCAACTATCTGTAAAAATGTGTACATTGCTAGTGGACCTAATGAAACCTCACACTTGCTTTTTGTCTGTGTCAGAATTCTGCTTTTAATTGATAACTGTTGGATCTCTGTCACTTGATTATTAAGAAAAGGCTGGATTTATTTACTTGGCAAGCTAAACCAGTCTTATTAAGACAAGGCTTGGATGTAAACAATCATTATAGTCCATCTAAATTCCAATTTATCATTAAAAACATGCTCATTTCAGATTAATGCTTGTGTGGGACCCAACCATACAACATCTTAGTCATACAGATAAATTAACTCATACATGTAGTCTCAATTAACCCAAAGGGTCTACTCGTGTGAGTAAGAACTGCTCAAATGAGTAAGAGCTGAGGGATCTGGCCTTTAGGGAAACATATTTATGACTTTGTTCTTAATTCTCATGACTTATGTTTTCAATAAGCAAATGGTATTAATTCAGTTCACAATAGCTTCTTAATAAACCTCTACACAACAGAGGCATATTCAGGAATCTTAATTTAAAGCATTACTATCTTAGCATGTCATCATCCATCCCATTCCTCAGGGTAACAATTGACTCTGTGCACATGGCAAACACTAATAGTGGGTTGACACAGTTCAAAGAGCATCATAAAATGAGTGGGAAAGACTTGGGCATGGTCTACATGGAGATACTGTATCAAACTGGTTACTTTTCTTGAAATGAACACTTGCTATTGAAATAAGTGCTTTGGCACCACAAATTGTAGAGAGCAATTCTCCCTATGTTGGGAATAGCTCCCGTTTTAGACAGTTGGTCAGCTTTGGGATTTGGGTAGTCTCTTTTCTTAGTGTCCCACCCTCCCTCTCAAGACTGAGAGACCCTCATGTTCAGCTGCTTTGCTGTGTGCCATCCCACCCTTTTGACACAGGGTGGGTGTCCTCAGGGTACCCCAAGATCATGATCCCTCCCAGCTTGTTTTAACCTGATTGGTGCCCAAAACCACATAGAGACCAGAGAGTCCAGCCAGAGAAGATTCATGACAGCAAGAAAAAACAGTGTGATCCATGCAGGTACCCTAAAAGACAAACAATCAGTTGCCCCTAAAACTAGACATAAGAAATTGGCTAAATCACCTGAAGGAAAATAGTTGCACTTTGGTAGTGACAAAGGCAAGTAAATTGTTATTTGAAAGGAACTTCCTGTGCAAGTACAAGCTGAAAGAAAAACATCCCTACAGTAAAAGGCAGTACAGAGTCCTGACTCATACAGAGTTGAGTCTTGAAGACCAAACTTTTAGAAAGATGTCAGCCATCTAATAACAGTCCAGAAAAACCCCAAGGAGAATATTGGAGTAAAATGTTGTCTAGCAGGAAAGATCAGTCAAAATGAGGTGAGACTCAGAAGACACCAATATATGAAAGCTGAGAAGACACAAGTATACAAAAGGCTGCCACAGAGGAAATAATGAATGTTTGACAGTGCAGAGGATAAGAAATAATGAGGGTACATTACAGGTACATACAAAAGAGATATGTATTCAGAACTAGGAAAAGGTTTCAAATGCAAGGAGAGAAAATCACCACAAGCAATTGCAAAGGCAGAGCAATATATCTAATTGAAACTATTATTTATGACAGAGTGGCTATGCATATTTATGTCCATGCAAGACACACACAATGCAATTTAGCACCAAGATCTTAGGAGAACAATAGACAGGTTTTTGTTTACATCAAGAGATAAAGTGAGAAGGCTTTCTACTCTAAGTCTTTGTGAGTAAAGGGACCAATTCCAAGAAATAAAATTTGTAGCAAGGAGAAACAAATGAAAAGCAGTCATACTTCTTGAAATAATAATCTCACCACCCAGGAATATTCAAAATTTTTCTCTTCATTAATGAAGCCCTTAAAAAAAGTTCAAATGTAGAGGAAAAGATAGGAGACAGAATGCTGTATTTGTTGTATTTTTATTGTTAAATGCAATTTGAAAATAACATTGTGTTGATAATTGGATTATTCATCCCTCAAAGAAGAGAGTCACCCCCACATGTCTGGAATAATGAAGCAGAACTCCCAGGTTCTCAGTCACCCAGTTCCACACAAAGCTGGCAGTCACTGTTGCACAGTTTTCCTTGCACCCCTTTCTGGCTGGCTGTCCCACAGAGTGTTGGGTTCCTGAATACTTGTCCTGATCATGGGGGAGTTGTAACTGAGACAAGACTCAGCGAAAGGTGGCCACACACTATGCTATGGGATCAGAGCCTTCCAGGGAGTCAGGCAGGAGGGAACACTATTATGAGATCCCAGAGGTACTCTGGGGTATTATGTTTGCTTGCTCCATTAACTGTGTGATTTGAGAGGCAGATGGGGAGACAAATGCTTGCCTACCTTAGCATTACTTACACAAGGATGTACTGCAGCTCAGAAGCAGAAACCATGCCATGTGACTTACGTTATTTATCAACCCTATGAATTGCAAATATATTCAAATTGCAATTGACAGCTTGTAAACAATCTGCAAACCAAGAATTAGCCTCTCCAGGGCATCACATCTCTTTCAGAGTAACATATAAATATGAATATTTTACAATCTGGATGAAACAATTCATGAGCAGTCGAAACAGTGACATGCATGAAAACCATCAAATAATGATGTATTTATTTTTGCTAATTATATGTTTGTCTTTCCTTACAAGCAACCCCCCCCACCCCCTGTGTTTTCTGGTTGTCTTCTCTGAGAATAAAAAGAAAAACAAAAAAGAAGACACAAAACCCCCCAGTTGGCCTTAGATGCCTTTTCAGGCCAGAGAAGAAGAGCTCTGGCTACATGGAACTGACAAATGTCAAAAAAGAATAAACTCCTGCAAAGATAGATTAGAAAGTGAGCCTTAATGACAAATAGAAACAATACTTGTAAGAAAACAAAAGCAAAACCAAAAAACCCCAACAATCCCAGGCTCCCATCACACCAAACAATGACTAAGCGTTACTGTATTTGTTTGCATACAAGCTGTGCCCACTGGCCTAAAAGAAGTGTTCAGAAAATGCCAGTAAAATCTAGTAGGGGGCAGACCCAGAGCCCTGAGAGCTTTCTTGCTCCCATCATCACCTAATTAATCGACCCCCTCCTAGAATGAACACACACATACTCACCAGCCTTGTGTGCAAATGAGAGTAACTTGAAGAGATTCACATGGCTCTCCTTCTCTCCTGGTCGGGCTGGAGTTGCTGACCAGGCTGTGAGGGCTCTTGGTGGCCAGGTCAGAACATCTCTGGGTTGGAGTGGGGCTGCAGCTCTGGCACTGAGACCAAGAGAGCACAAGCTAAGCCCCTGCAGAACTGTCACCTCTGCATTGCAGTCAGCACTGGCCATGCTAGCTTGGTAGAGCAAAGGAAAAAGGCAGGAGTGTTGGGAAAGCACAGAAGGCTTCAAAATAAAGAGGAGACTAGAAGATGAACCTCCATAAAGAGGTGGTTAGTGGGAGGGGCACTTCTCGTGCAACAGAAATGAAGGTCCATGAAGCAGTGTGGTTACATCAGCTTCTGAGATTCTGTTTCTTGCATGTCCTCATTGACACCCCTCTGTGAGGGCACGCTGGCAGCCTGTCCACACTGGAGAGGTCCATGCCCAGAATGGGTGTAAGCTGTGCAGGTTTGGATGGAGAGCAGGGCAGAGGGAAGTCACCCTCTGCAGTGATTCACGGTGGTAACAGGAGCCATGTGGAAACAGCTGCTTCTGCTAAAGGCCCTGAGTTACAACACCAAGGAAATGTGGACACACCCAGTGCATGAATCCCTGCACCTCCTGGCTCAGACCTGGGCCCAGGCTCAGAGCAGCCCCTGGTGCCAGGATGGTGTCCTTGAGGAAGGAAAGGGATCAAGTGAACCTTCTGAAAAGCATAGGGTCTGCACAGAGAATGAAAACTCCACTGCAGTTTTCCACCAGCATAGAAACTTAGTCCAGATTTCTCCAGAGAGAAAAATATTCCTGTTTTCCCATCCATGTTCTTAGGTATAGCATACTGAAGATTTATTGGCCCAGAAGATGCTGCATATTTTACACGTGTAAGTGCTATGAATCAGTGAGAACTGTTTTTTTTTGTAAGAAAAAATTTACATGCATTATTATTATTATCATTATTATTATTATTAGTCTTCAGCACTATCCACAGCCACTGTTGTCCTTTCCCACCTCCACGAAGCTCCAGAACAGAACTCTTGATTAACGTGGCTGCCTTCCAGCTGCACCCTGTGCTCTTCACCCAGCTGTGAACATGAGTAGCAGTAGATGGCCTGACTCACTGAGATGGATGGTCTCTCCAGGCATCCCTCATCCTTCCCACAGCCTCTGTGTGGCCTCAGTTTCCCAGTGATCCAGGGTGATTGCATCCACAGCCACTACACACACGATTTGGTACTTCTCTGTTCCCTCCTGGCAAACCTGATAGCCCCCTTTGGTCCCAGCTTGGTGCCAGCAGCAGCCAGCACCGATGCAGGACTTTGCTCTCTTGTTGGATGCGCAGTTGCACCTCCAGGTACAGCCCCAGACTGCCCCAGTTACTTTCCACGTGGCTGAAGGTCAGGGAGAGGCCAGTTTTCCCTCCACGCATCCGATGAGAGCGCAGGGTTTGGCAGCAGCGACCTTGGGCGGGGAGCTTAGGAAAGGCGAGGCATGGTGTGCCTTCCTACATCCTCACTGGGTACTGCACCTGGAAATGGGAATTGAGGCCATGGCAGGAAGCCTTTCCCCTGCTGTTTCACATGTCTCAGCAACATGTGAAGGACACTGCTTGTCACTGCAGGAGCTGACGGTGGAGCTGGGAGTTAATGGAGGTCAGGCAAAGGAAGGGAGGTGATAGTTATCTGACCTGATCCCAATCTGGAAATAGAGTCATCTGGTTTATTCCTCTTTGCAATCTGCCCAAATGGGATTTGCACCAGATGGGTTGTGGATCTCCCTTTATTTCAGATGTTTAATAAGAAAAACAAAAAGCTAAAAATATATACAAAAAGGCAGTTTTTAGGTATGTATCTGATCTGATACAGCTATGTCAGTGACCTGTATCACACACCCTGTTGTGGCCTGTGGCAGAAAGCTGCTGGCAGCTTTTCACTGTCTGCCTACAGATTTGGACTTTGACTCAATGTACCATTTAGCTCAGGGCTGTAATTTCACTGCCTGGAAGATGCTGCAGACCAGATCTTCTCTGAAGTGTGTCAATGCAGTTTGGGGCAATGGCCTTACATGAAGATTTGGACGATGCTATGGAGAACCCTATGGATTTTGGAGCATCCAAAACGCTTCTGAAACATGGGCTTTGTGCACAGAAGAATGTCATGGGCTCCGTTAGGTCTGTGGACCTTCAAGGTGTTCCTGTGAACATGGCCTGGGTTTTCAAGGCAGCAGATTTGCTTCTACCCCATGGCAGTGCCCTGGACAGGTCCTCCTTGGTCCCATAGGTGTTCTTTTCACCCGTTGTTTGTTTCCAGCATTTTGACTCCAAGTAAGAAACACTGGCATGATGTATGGTAGCCAAACAGACACAGTCTTCACATACTTCTGTGCAAGAAATAGCAGTGGCAGTAGGATGATCTGCAGTCCTTTTGCAGAGCTATTCAAGGAGAAAAGGACTGCCAGATCTCTGCCCTGTCTTCCCTTTTGGCTTCAGAGCACCCTGAAGCTGCAGTTCATGTGCTTCTCTGACCATATGTAATTTTTAAAGAGGAAAATTGAACTCAGGAGTCTGGATCTTGATCCATTAGTGTAACAGGCAGGAGTCCTCACATCTGGACCTGAATGCCAGTCCATTAGGGTCACAGGCAGGAGCCCCCACATCTGGAATGGCTTGGATGCATTTCATTCCTTTGCAATGCAAGCACGTTCTTTCTGGAGATCTGGTAAACCAAACACCAGCCCTTAGAGAGGTTCAGACATGAAGACCTGACCCCAGGCCATCCTGCTGAGCCCCAGACAGAGACTAGGCACCACCATCCAGAAAATTCCCATCCCTGCCGCCTGCCCTTGGGCGCCTTTCACTGTGGAGACCGCCCTGCTCACAAAGCTTATTCTTACATGTTGGTGTTTGGACTTGGTAACAAAGGGCCTGTGTGTGCATCTTATTATGTTTTCTTATTTATTTTCTGAGATGAGTGTTTGGGGCTCAGGCCAATGCTAAAGGTCTGGGCTGACCTCTCCTCCCCATCAGGAGCTGTCTTCTTGTGCGATCACTGTCTGCTGAGGCACCAGGCAGGGCTTCTCACCAGCTGAGAAACAGCTCCACGGGATCATTGTTCGTCTCCAAGACCCCTCCACAGAACTGAGGAAGGGACAGCATTCATAGTGAGAGAGTATATGAGGCAATAAATTTTTGTGCGTGTGGAAGATGCCAAATTAAATCTGAGGCATTTGGAAAACCACAAGAATACTCCAAGGCCATGAACATTATTCCTGCTATATAACAAGAAAAACAGAAGATTCAACAGACCATAAAATGAAGGGGAAAATCATGTTTTCTTGCCTCAGGAGGGTTTGAAAATTCAGTGCTGCTGCTGCTGCTACCACCACTATTAAGGATTTTTCATTCAGTTCAGGGGCAAAGCTTAGGTGAACGACGGCTCAAGGGCATTTAACCCTCCAAATGCTTCACAGCATTAATTAATAGAGCTGGGCAAATAATTTGCAGTAGATTATCCAATGAATTCAGCGCCTGTCTCTGCTTGCAGAGAGCTAGTTTGTGCCCTGCTTTTGCTCTGCTGAGCAGAAAAATAATTCTCCTTTCCTCAGAAATACTCAGTCTACATGTTATTTTGGGTTTGGTGAGGAGGGCAGACCCCTCCACCCAGGTATTTTCCCTGTACAGGTGAGAAAAGTGAGGGCAAAGATGTTGCTTTGCTCTCCTCACTTTTAGGGTCAAGCTAGGAGTTGCAGAAAAATGACACTGCTGCTGGCCTCAGCAGGGGCCAGGCAGTGCCCCAGTGGGTGTCCCCTGCCTGGCTCCTCCTGGGCTTGTGCTTGTCAATGGCCTGCCTGTGCCTTCAGGCATCAAACCATCCCCACACTGCACTGCTCTGACTGAAATGAGCTCTCCTGGTGACAGGACCATGCTGCTGCAAGTGAGTCTGTCCACATGTCTGACCAGCAACGTCCTGAAAAATAATGAGGCATAATAAAGCAGACATAATGAACACAAATAGCTAATAAATAAGCACAAGTATATTGTTATTTTAGCTGGAAATCATATAAAAATAAAAAATAAAACCACAGTTGTTTTCTGCAGATATTTCTATGCACATAGGTGTTTGTGAACGTGTGTGTGTGTGTGTGTGTGTGTGTGTGTGTGTACAGATGTGTGCATGTCCCTTGGAATTCTGTGAAGCTGCTGCTATACTGGAACAAAACTTTGCAGAGAGAGGAAGAGAACAAAGGCGACTGTGGCAATAAATTTTATTTGCATTGCAGGACAACTGAGTACAGTCCAATGGAGACCCAGTTGAAAAGCCCATAAGGGATTTGATGGAGAGAAAAGCCGTGACATGAGCTCAGCTCCCAGCAGACTTCAGAGAAGTCATGTGAGGGAGTGGGAGGAAGACCTTATACATTTTTTCCAGGCCCCAGAAAAGCTTTGTTTCCAGCTGATATATTCCTATTCACCAGTTTTAAACAACTATGAGAAATAGACATCTTCATGGAGGGAACAGGTAAGCACATTGCTTGTGCATTCTCCATCCACAGAGGACTTCAAACCTCAGCTAGAACAGGCCATGAGGACTTGGTGTAGCCCTCAAGTCCTGCATAGTCTTGGGTGTTGCATAGAGACCTCCAAAATCACTAAATCACTCCATGGTCCTATGAAACCAGGCTTCATTTCATTTATTCACTGTCTGTGGAACTGCTCAACTCAGGGAGGGAAGGATCTTGCCAGCACTTGATGGTGAAATGTTTGATCCAAGTTTGGTGAAAAGGCATGGCCACAGTAGGAGGCAAATGCTGCCAAGCAAGGAAAATCATGTAGATGGACTTACTAGGAACTGATAAAATCACCCATAATACTGGATGTTGCTGCTGTGGGGGATTTTAATTTGCTAAAAGTTTCTTGGGAATGGGTATGGGCCAGCTTAAAAGCTTTTGGAAGTCATTGGTGGCCATTTCTTATTCAGAAAGTTGTCATAAACAGAACAGGGAACCTAATCTAGATTTAGTGAATGAAGATTAATAAGGAGCACATTAATTGTAAAAGGGTGACCAGGTAAATTATTTCATAGAAGGACAATGTACTGGCAAATAGTGTCAAGAAAGCTGGTGCATCAAAGTGTCTTTTATATCCACTAATAAGGAAAAATCAACTTCCATGCAGTAAACACAACTACAAGCTTGAACTGGAGAAGGGATGGATGAGATAATAATTTGGTAAATTTGGCTTTCTATTTATCTGAGGTTGCTATGCTTTATCCTAAAACCTTTGAAGTATTTTTTGTACTAAACTGAGAGCCATTTCTGATTTATGAGCACCTGAAAAAGATGGATATCAAAAAAATGGAAAAAGGAGAAAGAAGAGGATATAGCCATCTTCAACTTCTTAAGAAGCATTGGAAGAAATAAACTTCTAAAAGACTTCTAAAAACTTAAGACTTAACCAGATTCATATAACTTTGCAAGGATTTGTCAGTTGATCTAGTGCTCTTCATTTCCCAAAAATCCTGCTGCCAAACAGGCCCAGGATCCCACTTCCTCTTTTGTTTCTGACTTTTGGCCCCAGCCTGCAGGAGAGTAAAAGCAAGTCACATTCTGCAGTGTCTGCCCTTCTCCTTGTCTTCCAAAGGAAACCAGTATGTGTCACAGCAAAGGTAGTTTCTCCATAGTGCCATGGCACTGTTCCTACATCCAATCAGAAAGAATCCTGCTGGGAAAAATTCAAGTCCATAAATAGTGGTCGTTATAATCTCAAAAATTCTGCTTACTCATCAGTCTCCTTATTCCTGATTCTGAAATAGTCTATGTAAATTAAAGGGTCTAATGTGAATGAAAATATACCTCTTGTCCATTTTTTAGTACCATCTGGATTGAGGGATCCTATGCCCTGCGTGTTCAAGTCAGAGAAACCATGGGGCATAGTGAACTGAGAAACTAAGAAAGGACATCTGTAGTAATTTCAATAATGAGAAACAACTTGCAACCTTAAGTGAGGACTTTGCTCTTCAGGTCAGCTAGAACCTTCCATTCCCACTGAGCTCAATCAGTGGTAGGACATAAATGCCAAGGAAAGGGAATACTAGCCGTGGAAAATAGGGCATCTAAAAGGAAGAGCCCAGCTGAACAGTATGTGGATTTAATATCTGAGGCAACAACAGCATTTAGAACATTTACTGTGCAAGATAATCTTTACACTGAAAAATCAGTATCAATGTGGATTAGCTAGGTGTGTAATACTTCTGGAAATAATGGCTTGGTGGTACTTATCGAGGACTACAGCACACACTGAAGTTAGTAGATTGCACCTACCTTGGTTAAAAGAAAAGAAATGATGCTGGCTTGTATACTTGCAATATAATGTGCAAAGACCTCTAGGGAATTGAGTATGGCTGCCAAGGGCTCAGAGAAAATTGTAGTGCAGAGCTGGGCTGAACAATAAACCTGTAGTAATAAATTACAGACCACAGGACAAAGCCACTGTCCTCAAGGAGTGTAAATAAGCTGGGGCAGAATTTTGTGGGACAAGGTAAGGGGTTCTGGGCTGGCAAGAGGGGTGGGAGGTCATGGATGAGGGAGGCTGCTTTGTGCTGTGACC
This sequence comes from Parus major, assembly GCF_001522545.3. Taxonomy (NCBI): domain Eukaryota; kingdom Metazoa; phylum Chordata; class Aves; order Passeriformes; family Paridae; genus Parus; species Parus major. Next base: position 41,059,784 of record NC_031770.1, on the reverse strand, counting down.
AGCCCCGCAGCCCAGGAGGGGCACTTCCACCCCTGGTGCCTGGCTTTGGTGGTCTCCCTGCTCCCTTCTCCTGCTTTCAACTTCAAAGCGGATAGAGGCAGAGCAGCAGGTGGGCAGTCCTGTGCTTTGCTCCTGCCAGGGAAAGAGAAAGCTCTTACATTTTTTTCAAAGTCATTTTGTAAACACACAGTCAAAAGAATAAGCAGCACAGCGGACAAATACAGGATATGCAATAGATTTGGATTTACTAAGTCCTTTGATGCCACTGTCTCATGATGCAATGTTGCACATAAAGAGCAGTCCAGATAGGCTTTGCAGAGACAGAAATGAGTGACTGCATATTGCCAGCTGGCATTGAGGGAAACATCCATGAATGGTACAGTCCCAGAATAGCCAGCTGCAGGGAAGTACCTGTCAGGATGCTGAAACTGAAGAGATATATGTGAGGGCAAGTTTTGAGGTTAGATCTGGAATACACAAAAGAATCAGTGAGGGACTTCAGTTTGAGTACACTTCTGATCTTTATTCAAAGCATGTATTAATGACCCGTGGAATTAATTAATCAATCAATCACATGTCAACAAATGTACAGATGATGCCTAACTGGACAAGATAAAAATTCCTGATGACATCAGGGAATTACAAGAATTCAGAAAACTGAAACTATGGGCAGAAAGGAACAAATTTGCACTATTGATGGGAGACAAGCAAATTTAAAAACAGCAATACAAATTTTTAGCCACACTGTAGAATGGAATATAGAGATGTTGGGTTTGGGGGTGAAAATAACCTGAAAATGTAATAGTTCATGAGGTGTTTTTACCAGTCAGGTTTATTAATCAGTTGGACTCAATAATCCTAGCAGTCTTTTCCAACCTTAACAAACCTATGATTTTTTGATTTTTATTGCAAGTTTTGGTTCAAATCTCACACTTGGGAGAGGGAAGGTGAGGTTTTATCTCAGTGGAGCCTGGGACTGGCATGGAACATTCTGCCCAGATGTGAGGGCATCTCTGTGGGTGCATGGACAGACAAAAGTGGGCCCACAAAGCCATACCAGTGCTCAGGGAAGACCGTGGTGCTTCAGCATCCCCCTCCCAGAAATTGACTGCAGAGCTTATTAAGCCAAAACTTTCCCATCTGACTACATTCAGGTTTGAATCTTGGAGTCTTCTTTGTCTTTTGCATAAAACTTCCAGATTTTATTTCATATACATACATCTGCTCATATTCCTGCACTTGAGAGTGGAATATTTAAGGTACTTCCAGAAAAGAGTTCCTTTATTATCTTGTTCCTCATCACAGGCAGATAATTTTCATTGCCATTTCTCTTTACCTAAGGAAGAGAGGTTGCTTTATATTTTACCATCTCTATTGAGCTTCATATGCTTCTTCAGTGGAGAGTAGAATCCTGAGGCCATATGAAGTTTCTCTGTGTCCATTGGTGGTACAGTGTTGATGACTCCCAGCTGGGATGCAGTCTCAACAGGCTGCTGGATTTGGTAGCACTTTGGAGCTATTTTACCTTTTGTAGTGGCTGAAAGTGAGTCTGCAAGCATCTCATAAACCAGCAAGCGTGTTTGGAACTGCCTTTCTTCTGACGCGGAACAAGGAACTTCATAAAAATAGGGTAATGATAAAGTTTTCTCTATTTTATCACTGCATTCTCAAGTTGGGTATCTCCTTGCCTAGCTCCATGCTATGAATCTGGAAATCTGAAAAAATATGGGAAGTCATGGAAATAAAGTTGAACAGTGGAAAAATTTAGTACAAATCCAGAAAGAACTATCGTTACATTTCTACTTTATCGGACAGTTCTACCAAATTATATCCTTACTAACCTCTAGATGGTTAGACCTAGACTGGTATGGAAATATATAAGTACTCCAGCCAGAAAAGACTGGATGATAAGCTTTTGGTTTTCTAACATCCATGGTAATTGTCTGCTGGCAAAAATCTCTTAGGATCTGGACTTGGGTTTCATGTGTAACTGCAAGGATCCAGGAGTATTGTTTACTACAGGTATTTCACCCAAGACATTGGGAAATAAAAGACACAAATCTAGAGAAAAAAAGAGACATAATAAAGAAAATATAATTTTTTGATGGACTGCTGGAGTATCAGTTTGATTCTTAGAGAGGGCAAATTGACTTCCTCACTATTTAGAATGGCAGAAACAAACCGGAACATCTCACTGCAGGAAACACTCCTAGGAGCAGTGAATGAGGATGAGTAGGACTTTCTCTTTTTGCTGCCTTCAGGAATTAGTGAGGACATTTGCACGCTCAGAGTCAAGCTGTGGATTTCCTCGCTGATAACACGGGCATCCTGCTGCGTAAGTGCTGCTGGATCAGGGCTCTGGGCTGCTCCTCCCATTGGCAACTCTCTCAATTAATGAGTTATTTCCGGAGAGGCATATTCTGTCAGCAGCTCACACTGATTACAGTAATAATAATATTAATAACAACAATAACAACAATAATATCATCGCCTTTTACCATGGCTTCTGCCTGAAGTCAGTGACTACAGTCTTCCTGGTAATAAAGTTGTCACAAGTCAGTGGCTGCAGATGTCAGCTCTGTGAGCTGTGGTGAACTGTGGTGAGACCATAACCCCCTTGCTTCAAATGCACTGACAGGCTGAGGACAGTGTACTTGCCCAGGACTGCTGCAGAAAGGGAGGAAAAACATTGCTGAGGCAGCTTTCAGAGCTGGATGGGGAACCAGGTCACTTCACTTCTGGCAGCTTATAAAAATGAGAGAGGAAGTCTGCAGTGTACACTGATGTGAGGTGGAGAGAGAAACAGGAGTGAGACAGGGCGAGAGAAATGTGCACACACACATACAAATAGGAGAAAAAGGAAAAGCCCTGATAATGAAGTGCGTAAGACATCTTCATAATAAAGAGGGATGAAGTAATTTCAAATTTATGTCAGAAGGCAGACACCTGTCAGCAGTGCTGAAGTGTGTATTATTTTATGCAGCTTTTGCAGCCACATCCTCTTGCCTGTCTGTAAGTACTTGCATCATGAAGTGTCTGAATAGTGAGGGTCACAAACCTTTGGAATGTGATAGCAATGAATTCACACCAATGCCTGTAAGGAGCAGGGCACCACACTGGGAAGAAATTACCCAAAGATTTGACTCCTCAGGGGCTGGGGAAGGTGATAGGTGTTGGTAAGCCTGGTGCATGTGCTTGGGGAAGGGGTAAGCCTGGCCAGAGGTGACATCTGGCTGCATCAGCTGTTATAACTCGGTGGAGGGCGAGTAACTCTTGCCGTACTGGAACACGGCCACCTCCACCTCAGGCAGCATCCTGCCAGCGACTGGAACTGGTGCCGGATGCTTCAGAGGAAGGTGACGCCCTCCCCTCTCACCTCGGATGATGAACACGGATGATGATTGCACAATCCTACTCGGGGGAAGGGGGGACAGACAGTGACCTCAGCCCATGATGAGCTCCTAGCCTGGAACATGGAGATTAATGGCTGTCACAGTATCTGTCCCAGTCAGCATAACTGGAAAGTGCCTTTTTACTGCACAAATATTTAACCTTTTCCTGAATCTCATCACAATTATTATCTCATGAGAGCAAACAGGCTGTCTTTGCTCTCTCCGCCTCCCCCAGGTCAGGGTCTCGTCAAGGGCGCAGAATGTCAGAGTTACCACCGTGCATCACACCAGAGCACATTTGACGGGGCACTGCCCAAGGTACATGGGTTCCCCCCAGGTGCAGTGCCAGCTGCAGCTGGTGTGCCTGGCTGCAATGTGGGCAGGAGAGAGGGGTGGCTGTGCTGGGAGCTTGGCACTTTGGGTCAGCCAGCCCGAGCTGTGGGCAGCTCTAGTCTCTGTGATCAATCTTTTAACATGTTGTATTGGTTGAGGGGCAAACAGAGAAGAGGAGAAGAAGGTGAAAGATCAAGAAGAAGTGCCTTATAGGCTCTGCCCTGAAGTGATGGGTGGCTTTCTCCTGTTTCTGGTTCAGCGCCTTGTGCTGTTTCCTTAAAAACAGATAGAAAATACTAAACTGGGCAATATATTTCCCAGTGCAATTGTTATCTTTGTGCATCTTTTAGGAGAGTTAGAAATCAATATGCAGCATCTTTTCTGCCTACCTGCTTCCAAATGAGTGCTATTTGCTTTTCCTCTGGAGAGTAACAATGTGAAACAGAAGTACTTGGGCTGCACCCAGAACAGTTTATCATTTACTTGCCACATGTTACACATTGTGAAATGATGGAACCAAGCCCCATGTTAACGTTTAACCACATGTTAACTCCACCCTGGAAGCTCTTGGATATCACCTCTTGAACAGATTTGCAGGTGCTCAGAATTTCTGAGCAGCTCTTATATTCCCAGAGTAGTGCACAGATATCCAGGAGGAGAAGGGAATGCATTCACCTATGCAAGGCATCAGATTAGGTGCTTAAAAAAAATGTAATAATAACACCAAAGTGCATCTTCAAAATGAAATATTAAATTCAACACTAAAAATATAATAGTATCGCCTACAGGAAGAATCCTGCTAGTTTTCAAAGAATTTTCACACTATTATAGATTACAATAGAAGCTTCTCTTTCAGAAATACTGCACTGTTCACCAACAGCAAAAACCCTGGTCAGCAGCAACAGCTGGTCAGCAAAAACAGCTGGTCAGCACCAAGCCCAGGTCAGCATCAACACAACCTGACAGGGACTTCTGTTTTTTAGTGTTCAAGAATACAGTGGCTACTACCCTTTTGGATTACAGCCAATAGTGGAAGCCAAATAAGCTTGTGCGAGAGGCTGCTCTCCAGGTGTTTTTTAAGTCCTGATTCAAGTAAGATGTACAAGATCATAAGGTTGACTGCTGTGATTTCTGGTGCAATCTCAGAGATCTAAGCATATTTGAATAATTCAGTGATGTTTGGTCCACTACACCTGGGTGCTCATCCTCTGACAATATGAATCTCTTTATTCACTCAGTACTTGCTACACAGATATACTTTCTCTGAACATATCTAATGCAACAAGGGCTGTATCCTCTGCAGAAAGCTCTATCTTTCATGGGAACACTTCCAGACTGGAACCCACCCTAATCACATTCAGTCCATGAGTTAGCATTTTCTGGATAAATTCCATATTGTCTTTTAATTTTGGGCATTCTGAAAATTCGTTCTTTATCCCTGTTGCTTCATTCTCTCTGTGTATTTTGGTATCTGTATGATTCCACTAACCCTGAACACCCCCTGCCTGTAAACAGGACAGCAAACAGAGTTATCTTTCTATTCTTTTTGCTAGTATCAGGACAATATCAGATGTGAGGATGGATTTTGGATAAAATTAATATGCTTTGCACCTGGGGAGAAGCATAGGAGGGTTTTCTTTCATATCACTCAGTTAAATGGAGGCTGGGAAAGTTAATATTTTAACTGAAGTACTGGATCAAGGCTACCTGGGACCAGCTGGCATGTGGTCTTTCATATATAAAATGCATGTAACACACTCTGTTGCTGCTGCTCAGGAATTTTGTGGGGGAAAAAAAAATATTAAGAATAGCTGTGTTTAGAGTTGAAAGAAGATACTTAAAGAAGATGCAATTTTGAAACTTTGGCTCAATTTGAGATGAGCTATTTTAGAAACTGTAAGTCTTCAACCCTAGCCCTGAGTCTGGACTTGAAGGAAAAGTCCACAGCACGTTGACTTGGCTAAATTATACACAGAAAGCCACACTGAGCACAGGGATTTGTCTATGGCTCAACACAGCCTAAAGATGCTAAGCAGTCAGGCAAACATTGCCAGCTGATTTTGTGAACCCTGCAGAGCTCAGAGGTAGGGACCAGCATGGCAGGGTTGACACCTGGGCTTTCCCAAGCATAGAAAGCAGAAGCAACCTGACCAAGTCCTTGTCACAATAGGATGGAGGAGGGGATGAGCAACTTTCCCACTTCCATGTGACAGATGTATAAATAGGTAGATATTTCCTACCATGGTGGCTCCTGGGGGATTGCTAAGGGTAGCAAAGAGGAGAATGAGAGCTGTGACCAAGTGGGAGGGGGAGCAGCAGTGGTGGCAGCCCTGCCGAGGGCAGATTGTAACAGGTGATTCAGAAACCAGCTGTGCTTCCAACAGCTGCTCTGCCTGCTGTACCAAGCACAGCCATGAAACCACACAGCTTTTGTGCCTGAGATGTGCAAAGAGCTCTGCAGCTTCAGCAAAACAGGATGAGGTGAGTGGGTATATGCTGAAGGTGTCCAGGAGGGATGTGCTCCATGAGATGCAGCTCTCCTGCCTCAGCCCTGTGCAGGGGGCTGGGGGAAGACAGCAGCCCAGGGGAGTGACAGCTCTCTCTCCCAGTGTGATGCCTCTTTATTGGTGCCAGCTGAGTCCTGAGATCTCTGCTTTGGAGAGATGAAACACATGCTTGTATATTGAGATGGGACAGCTCTAGGGTACAGCCACACTTGGCTCTGTTTATTTCATTGCCTTTCATTTATTCTTTGGTGTCCACTGTACTAGAAATATAATAATAATCAGAGAGATAGATTAAACAAACAGGAGCCTCTGCCTAAAGTTTCAATAAAAATTGAGCTTAACCATCTACTAAGATCAAACAAACAAAAGACCCTCTTAATTAATTTTCCTTTCTGTCTTCTATTTAGTTTAATTAAAAATATTCTGGGTCCAGAAGTAGAGCTATCAAAATCCTTTGAAAAAGATGTGCATTTCCAGCTCAACTAGAAAGAAGTTTGCTGTCCTGTGTGTGTGGGGACTCATGGTTTTTTTTTGCAGTTACAAAGAGATGTCAGTATCTTGGTACCCCGAGTGCTTGAATCGGCAGAATTTCTGAAGTTCCCAAAGTTTGTGTATTCCTGTGGGTTTGTTTTTGTTTAAAACCCTCCAAACCCAACAAAATGAAACAATAAGAACAGAAGTGGCAGAGCCACTCCTCCAAAAAGGGATGCAGGAGACCCTGGGTCCTAACATGTCCTGGCATGCCAAGCTGTTGTTAAGCTGTGCACCCATTCCTGTCCAGTGAGTTTGTTTAGCGAGTCTCTATCCTTGTCCAGTAAAATGTATGGAAACAAATTTATTTTGATCAACGTCATTGCAAAATAAGACCTGCCTGACAACAAATAGCAGTGGCAGAAATTTGTCCATTAAATTCACTTGTTCCTGTGGCATCCTCAACACAAAGTCAGAAATTAGTGGTCAGAGGAGAGGCAGAGCCATGGCATGTTTTCTCAGCATCATGTACCTGTGTCATTTACCCAGTCACTTGGACATCCCAGGCTTTCCTTTCTGGCAGTACTGATGTCCTTCAGGAAGGTGGCTGTTGGAGGATGATATGACATCACGAACAATGCAAGGTATTGTCTCCATCTTCCACTGCTTAAACCCTGTTGTTATAGCTGTTCTCATTAATTCAAGTAAAGATCTTAACTGCTCAAAGCTGTATTCACATTTTCCATCACGGAAATGCTATGGGGCAGTAAAAGGCATTTCTACGAATGCAATACCCCAGGACATCTCTAGGCAATAAATTATCCTCTCCCCGCCCCCCCTCCCCACTCATTTCATTTAAAAGTGAAGGGTGCTGAGTTTTATTAGGCCCCCTCTTGTCATCACGGCCCGTGATTTGCAGTCCCAGGGCTAGACTTCTCTTCCCTTTTTTCTCCCAAGCACCATGAGATCGCGTTACATTAGACGGAGAGGTCTGCCAGGTCACAGCCCCGGTCACTGTCACCCACTTCCCATTTCCTGCAAAATCCATACATGGGAACATTTTCCCTTCATCTTTGTGAACAAAGAAAAAAATAATTAAAACAAATGGTCTGAAGGTTTGCCCGTGCAAAGACTGGTAAACAAATACACTCGCTGTGTTCATGTGTGCATTGATGTACACGGCTCTACCTATGAGCCAGATGGAAAGAAAACCTGAAACAGAAAGGAGGGAAAGTGGTTAAGTCTGGGTATCTGGAAAACACATTTCCCACTTTTACCACTTGTCACCGCCTTTCAAGCAAGCCATCACCCTGACAGAAATGTATCTCTGTTCAGCAGCATCCCCCTCACTGCCTGGGCGCACAGCAAGTGGGCCCAGCTGCCTCTCCAGGATTTGCCAATTATTAAGCTCAAAGCAAAGTAAAACAAACAATGATACAAGCATCAGTGTCAGCAAGGAAGCCGAGTACATGCTTTCCAAAAAGATTTATGATGTGAGACCCATAGGGTTCCAGGATGATTCTTAGAGGGTAGCATTTATGTCCATGTCCTTGCATGCAAATGAGTTAATATTGTATTTATTTACGCTGTTGGACAGCACATGCACCCAAACCTTCAAACTGTGCATAGCAGAGCAGCTGGGCAGTCCAAGAGCCAGGAGCCACCCTGGCTTGTATGCCTGTCCCTGGAGGAGCACCTTGTGGGGTCAGCAGAGGGACCAAACAGAGTCTTTATCTCCTTCCCTGAGCAAACACCTACAGTTGTGGAAGCTCTGGTGAGGGACAAAAAAGATCTTAGAGCTGGCCGGGACAATCTGAAATCTTAAATGCTTTTGCTCCCAGGTGACTTAAGCAGCAAGTTAGAAATTACAATCACTGCAGGAGGATGGTCAAGGATATCACTGCAGTTTCAGTTCTGGAAAACAAAGACGGTTCCCCTCAGGGGAGTGGGAGAACCAAATAATTTTCTTTCTTCTGTGTCTCTTGCATTAAACTTTCGTGAGCTGTCTGTCTTCTGTGCTAACATAGCCCACAGCCAGAGCTGAAACAGAGTGCTGACTTTATCAGACTCTGCAGGTTACCTCCTTCTCTTTTATGGAATCAGTAACAGGAAGGAATTTTCTTTCTTATCTAGGAAGTGAACCTAAAATTGCTTTTCCTCAGGCTCCTGGTTTAGCTGAATGGTATTTGCCAGTAATAAACAGCAATTGTTAGCTGTGGGAGAATGGGGCCCCTTACCCTGGGAGAGCAATGGATATGACTGTGTTAGCATCTGGAGTGAAGGGATGGGAGGCACAGCTATCTTTCCTTTATGAATTATTAGCAGCACAAAGCAGGGATGCAATGGAGATTGAGCCATATGTTTACCCAGTGTCTGAGACCAAAACCGTGTGGACCTTCAATGCAGCAATGCTGTAGTTTTGAATGTTTGGCATTTACAGTGAAAGTCATCCCATATTATGCATTTTTCTAAAAGGTTCATCTTTCTTAAAGATGCCTCTCCTGAAGCAGAGGCACCAGACTTCTTTTTGAAGGTAAGCTTCCAAGCTGTAAGGCCAAAAAGAAATTTGAATACACGGATCTTGAGGGTTCTTTAAGTATATCAAATATAGAAGAGTGTGCTGTGCCTGAGGACAGCCATGAGAAGTCCTGAGGTATTCAAAAAGGACAAGGAATGAGACGAAGCAAAATCCAGGAAGTTTCCTGGAGGGAAGCTATGTGGAGCTTCAAGGAGAAAGACAAAGAGACTCGACCTAACCCCATGGTGCCAGTGAGAATCTGGGAGATTCACATGAGGAGTGGTGTCCGAGAAAAAGATGGTGCTGGCAGAGCCAGTCTGTGTGAAGTACTTCCAATGCTGATAGGAAAAAATGGTGAAGAGCAAAGCAAGAGTTAATGGATTACTGGGCAAGGGACATCACAGTAAGCACAGGAAGGAAAGCAAATAAAGAGCTGGAAAGGAAGAAAATACCCAACAGTTTCCAGTAGCAAGTCAGGGTGATGAAAAGAGGGGAGAGAGAGGAATAACATCTGACAGTGGAGATGCAAAAGGAAGTGGCTGGGAAGTTAACATCTGTCAAAGAGGAAAGTGAAGCATTATGGTGGAGACCCCTCAGTGCCTGTCTGGCTCTGCACGGCTCAGATGAGAGGCAAACAAACATCCAGAAATGCTGAGTACAATTAAGGTGGAGAAACCCTGATAGGGAAGTAAGATGGACAACACAGGGCTGTGTCTGCAGCTCGAGATGTAACTGAAGTCACCTTAGAGAAGATGGAGAAATGAAAGATGATCACAAGCCAAGCTGACAATGAACTCATAAAGCAGAGGCAAAGATGGCACAAGTCAAGAAGAAGCAAAAAGAAGATGTGATCACAGAGAATGTAAAGAGCTCAGGAGGTGAAACCCTGGTGTCTAGAGATGAAATATTGAGATTAATGTAAAAAATTGTGTCTTTCTTTCAGGCATATCTGTTGCACAATAGCAGAGCAGTCTCTCCTCACTACATAGAGTCTCCAAACCCTGGAGGTCTGGTTTCAATGGCAGACACTGGGTGTGCTGCTCCAGCATTAACTGCAGGGGAAAACAATCAATACTGGTGGAAGTATTCTGGTCTGAGACTCAGTTGAGAAGGACTGGTTGGCATAGCTCAGCTTCACAGTGCGAGGAAACTGCAGCTTTTCTCCTGTGGGATGGGAAAAGGCAGGTAAGAGGGTGCCTGATCCCTGTCTGGAAGATCAGAGCCTCTGTCAGCAGTTGTATTTACAAGGAATCTCAGATATCACAGCCTGGCAGGTAGAAAAAAAAGCAAAGATGGCCCAAGCAGACACTGAGAAAGCAGAGCAATACTTCACATTGTGTGACACTCTTAAGAAACAGCAGAGCTTTATCCAGCTTCATCCATGATCACTGTGGGTCCCTTCCAACTCAAATATTCTGTGATACGTGTGTGATAGCTTTTGAACCCGTATACCCACGGTAAGGCACTTGCATATGTCTAACCAAGTGTCAAGTAAGGAGACAGCCTGGACTCTCTCTGATTAGGATCTACCAGCTACATCCCACTCTCAGTTAGGGCTGATACAGGATAAGGAGGTAGTGCTTTGTTTCGCCAGCCCTGCAATGCCAGCAGCATGGTTTCCAGTTTACTTTATAATTTGGGTTTCTTTCACTCTTCCCACTTCTCCCTTCTCTGGTGTCTCAGCTCCTTTTCCTCCTATGTAAACTGGACCCCAGAATACTGCTGAGGAGCAGCAGCAGCAGAGGCTTGCTGAGGGTGAAAAGATGCTTGGTCTGACCAGGCAGGGCAGAGCAGCAGTCTCAAAGACCACGTTGCAGGTGGCTTACCCTTCATGTGTGACTGTCTTCTTGTTTGTCATGCCCAACAAGCTAAAGCAGCGCGTGGAGAGGTTTTAGTGCAGGCTGCAAAAAAGCATCAATGTATGGGGAGTTTAGTTGTGAGGAGCTGCCTCCTGGTGTGGCTGCCCTGCAGTGTTCAAGGGGCTTAAAGTTTGCTAGGAAATGTCTTTGGGAGCTACCAGCACTGCATAGATGATGGGCAGACACGCCAGGGAAAAGCAATGCCTTGTTGCAGGAGGTGTTGGCACCCTGGGCCACTCTTCTTCATGGCAAGAAGCCAGTTTGCAGCAGGAGTTACAGTAAGTTGTGCCTGCCTATCTGAGAGGAGGATTTATTCCAGGGTTTTGCTGTCTTCTCTGCTGCAGTTTTCCTGCCCTGAGTGTATGAAGCATTTGAGGTGAGTCTGATTTCCCTGACAGTCCCAAGAGGAATGAGGGGAAGCCTCAAGGAAAGGCAGAAAATTGAAGATTTAATGACTTATAGATGCTCTGCTCAGCCTCCTGCTCTCTGGTAAGATTAAAAGCTTGACCTGCTTCCTATGTATCTCATGGCTGGATTTTTGTTTTATTTGAACAGAGCAATGCCGGGCCCGTAGGACCTGTGACTCTGTTTCTTCTGCTGGGAAATGCACTGTAGGGAGCAAGGGTTCATGAGCCAGGCCTCCCTGTGGGTCAGAGGGCAAAGAAATGGGGACAAAATACTTTTAAAAGTAGACTTCAGAGCAGCACATGAAACATTTAAATCTGATTGAAAACCATGTACAGCTGTGTCTCCACTTCCGCACAAGCAAATGCTCCCGAGTCGCCAAAAAGTAGGACATGGGGAAAGAGTTTAGGCTGATAAACTCGCAGCAGACATATTTCTAAACAAATTTCCCGAAAATCCCTGTCAGTCTGAAGTGCCACAGACACTTGCAAACACCTATTTTCTTTGTTGCAATGAATTTCTCAAATACTTATCCTCCTTTAACTCTTTCCACTGCCCTGTAAAAGGCAAAGATGCTGTCTGAAAGAACTAGATTGAAATATTTGGGGTCATATTTAGGTTTCTTAGTCTAGAATTCATATAAGACACCAGAACAACTGAAGTTGGCAAAATTTCTGGCCTGAAAACACAAAACTATCTATTGAGCACCCTCAGACATACTGTGTATCTATTGGACTGGTTGTGGACATCCTCCTGTCTCATGCAAAGGCCCCTTATTGTGACTTAAACTTACTTCTGTCAAGTAAGTGAGGCCTAAATTCCTTCACATATAACTACCTTTGAAGAGAAAGCACATATATAAAATTATAGGAGATCAAACTTATAAAAGTTCATAAATGCATGAGTATTTAAAAGTCTTTCCTAAAAGCTTCTAAAAACTCTTACTTGAAGGTAATTTCTCCTCCTGAAATTAATTTTCATTTCTTACAGCAAACAGGGCAAGATTTTACCACAAGGATAGAGTTTTGTTTGTTGTAGACTTTCACCCTAGATCAAACTGGGTTAATAAACTTCTGAAATATGTAATGAACCTGTCTGTCCCAAGTTTACAGTTTATACTGTTATCTGATATTAGCAAAATTAAACCCGTCTTCATTGGGAAATGTAGCCCGAGGTTTAATTTTTAAGCTGACCATGCAGCAATAGGCAAGTTGATGATATTACACAGAAACTGAGCCCCATTATCATAATTCCAAACATGCTGGGCCATTCACCTCTGAATTTAAAGTGAACTTTAAGCACTTCTTTGCTGATTAAAGAGCAAACAAAGAGCACCAAAGAGATCACATACATGTTTTAAGTTACACATGCTGTTGTCCATTGTTGGACTTTGGATCAAGTAAGCATGCCAGAGTATGAAATCCAGTCTGGAAGGTCTCTGTGAACACTTTAGCATCTTCTATCTGTCTACTCTGATGGCAATTTAAATGTTCAGGTATAGATATAGGTATAAATCTATATGAAAGAATTAGATTTTTCCCCTATTTCCATTTGAATCTAGTAACAGGTTGTGCTTTATCTAGAGAAGCCTACAGAAAAGTTTTTCATCTTTTTTACTCCAAAAACACCCTCCTGGTACTGGAGATAAAAAAGCTTTAGACTCTCATAAGGTCTCTTGGTTACCTGACCCAACCAGACACAGACAAGTCTTAGCCAATTACCTGACTCATTAAGAGCTGGTTAAAAGGTGACTGATCTGCCCCAGCTCTTTGCTCTCTTTGCCCAAGTGACTGGAGCCAGGGTTTAAATGAGGATGTGGTGCTGGGTGCCTGGGCTGTGTTAGTAGCTGTGAGAGCAGGGAAGGGCAGAGCTGTATTCACACATATACACGGCATTTAGGCAAAAGTTAAAGCAGAACTAGAACAATTATTCAGCTCCAAGCAGGTTTTAAGGGTAAAATGTGCGTTCAAACAGCAAGCAGAAAGATGTTTTGTCATTAATGTCTAAAACTATGAAAGTGGGACATTTTTTCCACCAGTGCTGCAATAAACCACTGTGCAAGGCAGGGTTAAATGTTCTCTTTCATCACAAGCCAGTCACTGGAAGTCTTGCTAATGTCTGAAATAAAATCTGAATGTCTCCCCAGACAGTGGGATGCTCTGGGCCTCTCTTTTCTCTTTTGCTGCCCATCCCACTGGACATGTCAACACATTAAATACGTATTATTTAAGTTGGCTCATGGGAGAAGCTGTGACTGTGTACTAATGGCCATATTTTTAGGATTACCTGCCAGGATTGTACCTTGGCCACTGGCATATTGCCTGAGATCGTAACGATAATCAGCAGACTTGCACCTGCCTCTGTAAAATTTTGTTACTAATTTGCTATTCTTTTTATTCTTCTTAATGCCCCTCTGCCCTTCCCTGTTTCATTGTGTGATGCTTTTAGGCTTCTTTGAGTTCAATTAGTATATATGGAGAGAGAAATAATATTTGTTTACCCCAGATAGGTGTCAGGACCCGTAACTCTAGTGAGATGTGGATGCTTCTGAACAGAGTGTGTGGACATAATGAAACGGAATAGAAAGCACCAATAATTACAGAAACACTGGTGCCGATGCGTAGTATTCCATGACATTAATTAAACAGAAATTTATTTAGACATTGAAATCCATGGACAACTATAGTTCTCATCACATTGGTATAAGAGACCATTTACTTACATGCCTCACCAGAGATAAAGACTTTAAGGTCTGTGTTTCAAAATGCTGGCCTTGGCCTTGAGCCAAATTGTATTATATCTACTTTTTTTAGCACAGGGTGATTCTGTCGTTTGCTCTGGCTGCACTTATGCATGACTGTTGCTCTGCAACTTGGTGTCCTTACAAAAAAAAGATAATTTTACAAGAGAATTGAAGAAATCAGCTATTTTTACTTGGTGAAACAATGGCTGAGAGGGGATGTGACTGCTGAGTGCAAATACATCAAGGAGCAGTAAACCTGAGGGAGGTGAAAAAGGCTATTTAAGCTAAAAAGTAACTTGGCACATGAACAAACAAATGCTAAGTGGCCATGAATAAAATTAGCAAAAGTAGAAGCAGGTTGCCAATGATCCAAACAATGAGGAAAGACAGTTCCAAAAGAAGAAATGCAAGCACAATAGTGAAGTATTTTTAGGAAGTAGTTTAACTAGTTCCTGAAAGGGAATAAGGCGATTCAGCTTGTTGCTGCGGCTAAGCAGAAAGGCCTGGGATCACTTCCATGTCAGGTTGATATTTGGGTGAATAATCTCTTTCTCCTGTCTCCTTGCAGGCTATTTTACATCAACAAAGTCTGCAAGTTCAGTAGTCGAAAGCAATGCAAAGAGGTGGCATAGCATGACTCAGTCAGGTTGCTTTCCTGGAAATACAAGAAGCTGAGGATTTGGTTAATGGTACAGAGTGAACCCTCATTCAAGTCCTTTTTGAGATGCTGGAGGACTGGAGTAATGTCCAAGATTCACATCGGAAGGCAGCCATTTGTTTTTATCAGTTAATACTTTCCTGTTTCTATATTTAGAAGATATTTAAAGAAAAAAGCCCCACTTTTCATGTAAGAAATAAGGCGAGATCTCCCAAGCACACTTTATCCTTACAAAGACAGACACTCTGGGAAAGAGATGATCATTCCAACACCTAAATAACTAATCTTTAGTTAAACTAGTGTTGATTATTAAACTGAACACCTGTCTGCAAGCCTTACAAGTGTCTGTAGGACCACTGATCCTTTGACTAGCAGGCTAACTTAACTATTCTTCTTTGAAGAATACTTCCCTTTAACACATTCCATAATATTGATGAAATGTTTGTTCTATTTCCTGACTTGACTTTTACTCTGTCATTGTCATGGCTCTTTAATCAACATATAGTCTTTTGTTACATGTAAAGAAGATATCAACAACTTCTACTGCTTCAAGTGAAAATGTACCAGGCAAAAATCAAACACCTATTAAAAAGTAGAGTTTGACTATTGATATATAATGTGAAACATCCCTTATTCAGCTGCAGGCAATGTCCCTCTATCCTTTCCAAAATGATGGACCCACCTGCTTGTACCGATAGAATAATTAGATCTAAAATGTGAAGATCAAACTAAATATACAAAGCTATTATCTAGATTTTTCCAAAACTGCTAGACAGACTGCTAAGTCTCAAATATCTCCTACACTACCATTGACTGAACCACCAATCTTGTACCTGGACAGTTTATTAATTTTCTCACCAAGAGGTCCCACAAACCATGCTGCCCATCACTTGAAGATTCCACCTTGAGAATGTACTCTGCAATTTGTATTTGATGCTGCCACTTTGTTTGCCTCTTTCTCTGTCCCTTGGCTGAGCAATAACACAGTTTTGTGTGAAGCAATACAAGGCCCAAGTCTTCATTCTTTGGAGGAGCAACTCTCCCACCAATTTCAGATGAAATCCTATGGAAACAGTCACCCAACATATTGCTCAGTATTGCCCAGCCACTTGCTTCAGCAAACAAGCAGCAAAGATCCTGGTCTCACCATCATGAGGAAGATCTTTTCACTGTCCTTGTGAGCAGGAGTTGATTAACCTCATTTCCTGGGTGCAGAGTGTGCAGACAGCCTTTGTGTCCTGGGAAGTGATCCATGCACAACTGCCTCACTTCTCAGGACCATTATCATCAACCCTTCCTCTTTGCTGATCCTTGGAAAGAGGATAATTTTTCCCAGGCTGTTCATTACTGTGAACAAGGGAAGGAGGGGCAGGAACAGCAGCCACAGTTTGACAAATGACCCCTAGTAACAGATTAAACAAATGGTAAAAATTAGCTATGCTACAAACTCCCTTAACTCCCTCTGCCTTCACTTCTGCACAAGTGCCTTCCTTCCCACCTGCATCCATACAATAGGCTCAAAGAGATCTTCTCAGGGTCCTCAATTACCAGGAACACATTAATTGAGAGGGAGGATGACCAAAGCATATACAATTAGACACTGAATATAACTGTAAACCAGGGCAGATTCGATGAGTAATTGATTCTCAAATCCAGCATTGCCCAGGCACCAATAGGAATGCCAGAATGGGAGTGCTCTGCCCTCAGCAATGACTTTCACACCAAAAACTGTGACACAAAGACATCAACAAGAAAAAACTGTGTGCAGCGGAGTAAATGAATGTACCCGAATCAGAGGACCCTCACAATCTCTGGAAATGAAAAGGTGCAGAGCTCCTTTTCCTTTTGGCCCCCATCTGGAGCTGAGGAGGCAGAGAGGGTTAGAGCATGATCTGTCAGTTTAGGACCACAGGCCAAAATTCACCCTAACTCTGTCAGATGTTTCTGAAAGGCTCCTTCTTGTAGGAATATATTCACACCTGGAATTTGAGCACAAAAATAGTATTTCTGCATCTGTAAATCTCTAAGGTGTGGATGAGTAGAGACCCCTACATGGTCATAGACCTCTGACCATGTGGTTGTTTTATGTTCTGATGTTGGAGGCTACAGAGACATCCTTGCCTTCCTGCTCAGCCTGTCCCCCCATGTCTCCTCACAAAACCTTGCAGGTGTACTGAAACTTAGCAGTGGGCCATACCTCGTATCCTTTGCATTGTCATGCTGACTTCTCATCTTTTTCTAAGCTTCACCTGCAAAGGGACATTTTCCCTCCTCTGTTGCTTTATTTTAGTCTTCTAGTTCATTTAATGACAATATTTGCATGGAAGTAGTAAATGAGGCCAAGCTGTCTTCAGTTGCCTTTCCAGTTTTGATTAAGGTCACCAAGTTCTGCCCTGCTGTTAAACAGGAGCATGTTTTAAACCTCACTAAAGTCTGTTCCTTTCAGTAACTCCTTTATGTGAAGGCAAATCCCTTGAACTAAAACTCTTCTTCCAAGGAAGGTCTTGACTCTGATGCGACACTTTTCCAATGTGCAGGGGTCTTCTGCTGGAGCAGTCAGAGATTTGGAAACAGGGTGTGATCCAAAGTGTGGCCCAGTGAGGAGTGCTGGCCTTGTGGGAGACATTAGACTACACCTGTGTCTCACTTCTGAATGACCATGGCTGAGACCACCTGAACAGCCTTTATCCCATCCCATCAATGTCATACATCCCGGCCACTTATCCCACATAACAAAGCATAGAAAAAGGAAAACAGAAGCTACAGAGTTTCTCTCCTTACTATACTTATGTACCTATTATTTCTTGCCAGCAAAAGGTTAGTGTATCAGCAGATTAAAGTAGCTTATTTTCTGAATGGAATAAATTTCTCTGTTTATTTCTTAATTTTCCTTCACAGTAGTGGAGATTAGTTCTGAATCAGTCTAAATGCTTCACAGGAAAACTTTCATTTTAAATCATCTGCATGAAGTACAGATTTGGAGAAAGAAGGTGGAAGAGCTTATCCTGTGGTCAGCCAAGCACATGGAAGAGAATTCACATTTTAAAAAGACAACAGGGAGCCTCAGTAGTGTCTATTTTTTTGTGTGTGTTGTTTACCAAAATATTACATTTTCAGTGAAATGTTTAGAGGATCCTTTTGGGCCAATGCTGTGTCACAGTTTCACTTTTGCCATACCATTACTGATATGAACCTTTCAGTAACAAACAGTGAGATCTCATCAGTGAAGGGTTCCTTGCAATAAGTCTGGAAGTTTCATTCATAAAATTTTGATTTGCATGAGGTTACACACTTCAGTCTCCATCCATAAGATGACATCTCAAATGCCTGGATGACAAACACTGAATATTCGTTTAGAATGCCCTCTTTTTCCAGTTTTACTTTAATCTACAAATAACATAAAAATAGCCGTTCTTACTTGTACTGGGGCAGATATGTGCTGAGGGATATTTTGCTTTATCAGGTCAGATGATATCAATAATTTCAGCATGTGAATATTACCAACCATAGTCTATAAAGAAGCAGGATTTTTGTGCACACCCAAGTGCATAGGTATGCACACATGTGTGTACTGTGAGGAGCAGGAAATAAGGCCAGAATTTTAGAAAAATCTTCTATATTTTGCCTTAAAAATCCCTAGGTGTGGATACCTAAGAGTCAGCTTCTTTCTGAGCATGGAATCCCAATGGTAGCCAGAGAGGCCTGAGGAGTTTGGGATGCAAAGGGAGGGCCAGGACACTGTCTGACCTCCCATCACGGGCCACTCCTGACACCAGCACACCTCTAGAAACAGGACAAGCCTGAGACACACTGTCCTGAGAGCCACTTGCCCTCTGTCCTTCACTGCCAAGTAAAAGTGGGGGGAAATCTCACTTTCGTCTCATGGAAATAGATCTGTAGAGATGACACACAGTCATCCTGTAGATAACTACCTATTGCAAGTAACACCTCATCTGGAAATTGAAAAGGCTGGGTCTCTTCAAAGTGATGCATGTTTGACTCCTGACAAAATCACAAGAGGAACATTTGGGGTGAAGAGTGAAAATCTGCCAAGCCATACCACGTGAAATCTCTGAAAGATTAACTAAGTGTCTGTGTAGCCCAGCTTCCCTATTTATCCAAAGTCTTAAAGCAGGATTTCAATACACCACCTACCAAAGGCTTGATTTCTCATTTAGGAGCTAGAAAATCGTTCACTTCAGTGAGAACCTCTTCATGGGGTGCTTCTGGGCTACACAGGGCTCTATTTTTATACAGACAGATAGATGACTAAATCAGTTTTGATTGCCATTAGCAATGCAAATAACAGTGTGTGTGTCTGAGTCACCACTAATCCAACACTGTTTCAGGAAAGCTGCAGTAAAGCCTGTTGTGAGTGCTTTGTAAATAATTTTAGCTTCCTTTGAGTCATTGGTTGTACTGATTAACTCCAGCTCCACTCCAGATCCAGGTCTGCTGAAAAGCTTGTCCTGGTGTTTCTTACAGGGGTGTTCAAGGGGAGTGCAGAAGTGACTCTGAAGTGCTGTGCTCTGTCTCTGGGTCGTGTGATTCCCTAAGCTGGACAGCATTCATGTCTGCACTTGGTTGATGTAATTGTTGTGAGCAAGGCAAGTACTCTGAGTGTGAAGTCTGGGGCTGTCAACAGGTTGCAGATAGGCAGGTAAGTTCACCACAGCTGTGGTCAGAGATATCTGCTGCTCTTAGAGGTCAAGTCTGCCTTTAGTGAAGTGCTGCACGGAAAGGAGTTGCCTCAAAAAGGATCAAGTTTCTAAAGAAATGAGAAACTGAGAATAGAGTCATTGCCCATTGCAAAGCCAAGAAACATCATTCTAAATTTTTATGAGGAGAAACACTTAAAATAATAGGATAATTTAGGATTGAAAAGACCCTTAAAATCCTACACACACTGCCTTCTTTTTTCTTCTAAAGGATAAAGCTGACAAAACCACATTTATTTCATTAAATTAGCATAAGTTGTGAGCCTCTCTAATTTTGCCAGCCAGGAGTTTCACAAGAATATTACCTGGTAAGATTTCTAAAACACTGCTCTTAGGTTTGAAATTTTGTGAGAATAGCCTTTTTCCCTGGCATTTTGGTGCTCTTTCTTCATGTGAAAAATAAAAACACAGAGGGCTCAAAATGAGAGGGAGAATTACAGCAAAATGGGAATCAAATGGGAATTTTCTAAAAGGCAGGGTTTGGTATGAGTTTGCTGATAAAATGGGCAGAACAATCTTGTTTTTCTCAGAACCCTGTTCTAACCATGTCTCTGTTAGAGCTGGTCCTTATCCCAGCAGTGAGGATGGTGTGCAGGGTTCAGTCCTGCTTCTTTACAGAGGTTCTGTAGAGGGAACCTCACTCTGCATGGGGAGAGAAGCTGTTAACAGCTCTGTGAGGTCTGAGTTTCAGAGAGTTAACTCACAGCTCACCTCTGAATTTGACCCTGTGAACTAGCACAGCAGCTTTCTTCAAACCCTTCCAGTATCTGCTTGATGAAAATGTTTTAAAACAAGATATCAGAACAAAAAGTGTGGTTAAAGACTACATGGTTTGCAGAGAATTTTGTCTACCCCTGAAAAACAAGGAACTCTAAGTAAATATTTACAGTCTGCTCATTAGAAGTATAGACACAAATCTACTAGAGCTATTTACAGTTTGCTAGTTAGGGGTTTAGATACACACTAATATCAGCACTCAAGGATTAGTCACTCTTCCTATTCCCATTATGCAAAGAATTCAAGAGAAGAATTTTCTTCTCTGATGTTTGCTGTGGGGAAAGTGTGTTTAAGTGCAGGGCAGCTTGGCCAGAGATGCAGAGTTCCCACTGAGGGGGTGCCACCTCACTAGCCTCCAAGGCAGTGTTAGGTGAACAATCTGAATCCTTCAATGCATCTGGCTGTGGGAGAACATCCACACACCCTGGTAAGTTGCCTTGGTCCCCTTTTTACGGGGTTACTGCTCAAAGGTAGCCAAATTGAGAGTGGTTTGTCAGCAAGAAACCAGCCAGAGGCCTTCTACACGGGCAGCTGCTTTGTTCAAGGCTCTGTTTCCCATGTCATCTGTGTATGTATCAAATGCTGTCAGCTGCCTGCTCTCCAGGCTGCTCAATTTCCTCAGAGAGACTAAGCAAACAAAGCAGAAGCCACAGGTAAGCTCTGCCTCTGAAAGAAGTACCGTGTGCCACAGCTTGTACTTCACTCCTGAATGTGCACTCACTGCTTCACCTTAATCACCGCTGATTCTGAGTGTGTTCACCAGGCACTTCTTGGGAAAAACCTCTGGGAAACACAGCTTTATATCGTTGAAAATGGTCTGAAATACAGCAGTGAAAACAGTTGTCTTTTTTATTTTCCTTGCAGCACCATTTCTATTTATTTATGGCAAAAACCTTCTACAGGAATCACTCCATTGCAGGAAAAGGAGAAAGAAGAGTGAGATTGAACTGCAGCCCAGGCAGGTGCATGTTGCCCTCCTAAATGCTGTTTCCCTTCTTTCCTGTTCCCTTCTCCTTTGACATAGCTGGAAGATTGTTTTCTTAGCACAGCTGGAAAATGAGTTTATTGTGGTCTCAAGCAGGATACTTTTGGGCAGCCATGAGTTAAGAATTAGTTAATATTAGTTAAAGTAAACAGTGCTATTAGTTTTACCTTTCCAAAATGTGATAATAAAACAATAATGTAAGTCACCGATTCCTGGCCTTTCTCCAGTATTCTGAAGTTTTGTTATGATTTACTGGATACAACAATGTCAGGCAAATCTATTATCTTTCAGATGGCTGTTTATCTCAAGCCTGGTCTCCAGACCTGGCTTTTTTTTCAAGGCATGCAGCTTTATCTTGAATTCACAGAGATTGACCTGTCTGACTCCTGCTAGAATATGCTATGGTTACTTTCCAAACTATACACAAATATATACATGAAAAAGCAAAGAAGAAGCATATGGTGATGCCAGAATTTTAGTTACATTTTGTGTTGGGGCAAGTTTTGAGTTTGCTTTACTCTTAATCTCTCTGGTGGATTGAAACTGGTGGTATACAATAGCGTGCCTACATGAAAACATTGGCAGATATAATGAGTGATAAATTTTTGGTCTATAATTTCACTGACATAAATTCCAGAGTGGATCTCCTTCTCCTCTTCCTACACTTTACAAGTTCCACTTTTACTTTTTGTTTTGTTGGATTGTTTTTTCATTTTGTTTAGCTTTGTTTTGATCTGGAATTTGAACCTATTGCATGCAATGAAATGACACATCAGAAAGATTAATTTCAGGCCCCTACAATTCTACAATTACTTTACATAAGGTGGGGAATTGCAATGTGTGGATCCAGGCCTCATTTAGATTGGTGTTCAGAACTGGAAAGGACTCATTGCTAGGTCTGAATATATTTATTGGTGGCTATTTGTCTTCCAGTCTTTCTATCAGGTCTGACTACTCAGCTGTTGTGCCTTCTCCTTCCTACTGCAGTGCCCAAAAAGCCCTTCATGTATCACACACTGTATTTTCATCAAGCACTTTAACACTGGGTTTGCTCTCCAGTTAAAAACATCACCCCAGAATCTAAAGCATAGAAGCACACTATTTTGGAAGGATATTGTGTAGAAAAACTATGTTTTGCATTCTGTGGTATAATTGCTTAGATATAAGCATTTCTATAATTAAATAAAAAAGCTGGTATTTGGTAGGTATAGTCTCTTTAAAGACTGGGTTCATGCTATTCTCAGCATATGGCAGTGACATTTTGTTACTTATTAAGCATTGATTCACAAAGGATTGCCACTGCTTCCTGCAGCACAGAGGAACCTTTGCTGCTTTCAGAACCAAAACACGAGCATGAGAGGTCAATAACCCACCTGCGTCTTCGTAACACCTCAGCAAACCTCTTCTCAGTCTAGAGCTGGAGCCCTGCCTTTTCATCTCCTTTGATGCACCCAGTGGCACACATTGAGGAAAAACTGTAAAATACTGTAAAACTGCCATTATGTCTTTTATTTCATGACAACACACTGGACGCTGATGACATATCCGGCATGGCCACTTCACTGTCTCATTCTTGACAGTGTAAATGTGGAGCAGGATGCTGGAAGGACCTCTTTAAATATGAACCTTGGGTTTATGTTTACAACACTAAAATCGAGAGAGGAATTGTCCTGGAGAAAATCTTTTGCTGTCTCCATGTCACACTAGCACACAGAAGAACCCTGCTGAGTATGAACATAGAATGTGGATGACAATTTCTTCTTACTCAAGACAAAGTATTGTAATTGTTCTGGGAAGAAATCATAAAGAGATTGTGTTAACTTTTCCTCTGATGCAGCCTTCCTTCATCTCCTGTGTCCTGGTGCTAGGACTAGTGTCATTGGTATGTTGGGTGGTTTCTGGAGAACAGGATAACACCAAGTATTTCCTCTAGAAACAGAAAGGAGCCATACATAGTGTCTTGACAGAGCTTGCTCTATGGCACTACTAGGGGACTCTAAACCTACAGGAAAATGCAAATACTTGCTAGCCAATTAAGTTGGAGTTAAAAGTTTCCCTCTCTTGTCAATACAAAGATAATTTTCTCTAGTTTTCAATGAAGCCCCTGTTACCAACCCAGCCGCTTCCTGGCTTGCCTGTTAGATGCAAATGTCTGCCCCTGATCTCCTGTCTGAGACCCAGGTTGGGGATCATGCTGCCACGTGCCTTTGTGAGACAGCTGACCCAGATTTGCAGTCTTGTCTTGCTGTGAATGCTGCACACCTGGTCACAAGGTTTGGGGGGAATTCCTGCTTCTGGTCCTTGAGGGGCATTGAAATCTGACCTGTTTACCCACAAAAGATACCCCTGGCTGAGCTGCATTTGTTGTGCCCTTGTCTATTTTTCATTTTTTAAAATAGTGAATCTCAAAGATGGTCAACATCATCTGGGAACGGCTGCAAACACCAACGTTTTTTAATTATATGCACACATAGTACTGAACAAAGATTTGTCAGTGATCCTCCCGTTGGCACATCTCTGCTCAAAAGAAACGTCTGTCTTTTAACCATACCCCTCTAAGCCTTTCTTTTATGAGGCATCCTGTTATGCAAGACTTTGGCTGCGATCCAAACCATATTGGGCCCCTTTTAAGCATCCCTTTTACAACCTATCCTTTACAGTAACACACCAGTCCCTTGTTTCCCAACAACAACTTTCTGTACAGAAAGCTTTCAGCCCCAAAGAAGCCTTTAGACCCAGCAGTTGTGTGATTTTCACCATAAATAACAGCTCTTATTAATCAGCAGCATTAATCTATAAAGGCATTATTCCAAAAACTAGCAGCTTTTTAGAATTTGCTGAGAATGTTATGAGAACAGTAACACATAGAAAATCCCTTGCATTTAATTAGTGTTGCATTTCCTTGGGGTTGTAATGTTCAGTGCTGTTAAGATACTGTCTCTCAGACGTCACTTTGATTGACCAAGAGGACACGGTGTATATATGATCGATCTCCTAGTCCCCAGAGAAATTCTCCTGAACTAATCACTGAGCCTGTTATGGGCTTATCTCACAATGACTTAAGAACTGAGAATGAGGAGATCTCAATATCCTGTTACACACCCTCCTTGCGTTACCATCTGGTTAACAAGCCACTGCCAGGGAAATAGTTCATCTGTCTGTGGGTCCCCATAAAGAAAGAAAAGAGAATGAAATTCTGAATGAAATTCAAAAGCAGGTTGTTACCTAGGATATGGAAGAAATAATAATAATAAAAAAATAAATAAAAAGGCACCTTCAAGACTCAAATCTCTTGCTGCAGATTGAAATGTAAAATTTAGCAGCTTAGTTAAGACATATTTCTGTCCTTTAGACAGAGTACTACCTGTTCATTACATAGCTGTCCACCTCTAAATAGTGTGAATGTGTTTTAAACTTTTAAATTTAATGTTTTAATATTTTGGTCTTAATTTTTTCAATCATTTTGCAGTAATAGATACATATAAATGCTTTCCTAGGGAAATTACAGCTGCTGTCTTGCAAATTGTGACTCAAACAGACTTGGAGGAAAGGGTATTTTGACAGGAGTGTAAAATACCACTGGATTTTTTCATTATCACTAAACATAAAGCTCAGAAGAGCATATTTTATGCCTGGATTGGCAAATTTTCAGGCCAATTTGAAAGCTGAATTACAACACCTAATTGAGAAATTGCTTATTGAACCATACTAGCCACAGTCCCTAGTGAAAATTTGAAGGTGTCTGTGTTTAGAGACTGGGAAATAAACCCTAATGGATGACTTACAGCATCAAGCAGAATAGTAATCTATTAAAACACTATGTCCTCAAACCTGTGACACAAAAAAATAAAATCCTTTGCTTTTTTTTTTTTTTTTTTTAATTATGCTGCTGTAATTGAGGGATGACAGGTTTTATGGGAAAGAAGAATCAAACCTGAATCTGACCTTCCTGCCACACGCATGGACACCTATAGAAGTAGGCTATGAATCACATTGATGTGTACCACACCTTTCACTGAGTCACAGAAGGGGTCAGGGGTCACAGGGGGTCATCTGGTCCCACCTCCTTGCTCAGGCAGGGTCATCCTGGAGCACCTGGCACGGGATTGTGTCCAGATGCTTCTTTAGCATCTCCAGTGAGGGAGACTCCATAACCTCTCAGGATAATCTCTCCCAGTGCTCGGTCGCCTGCACAGTGAAGAAGTTCTTCCTCATATCCAGATGTAACTTCCTGTGTATCAGTTTCTGTCTGCTGCCTCTTGTCCTATGGCTTGAGAAGAGCCTGGCTGAATGCTCTCCACACACCCCCTTTAGCTATTTATACACCTTGATGAGGTCCCCTCTCAGTTGTCCCTTCTCGAGGCTGAACAGGCCAAACCATCCCAGCTTTTCTTCTGCAGAAGCCCAGAAAATAATGTGTATTTATGCATATGTCTCAAACAGTGATTGTCAGATTGCTGTGGACCCAACCCAAGACTGTTGCTAATAACAGCCAAGAATTGCTGGTAATAGGCAAAGACTGTTGGTATTAACATGCTGTGAGAAAGGACATTTCTACTTACCCTGACAACCTCTATTCATTCCAAGTGGTCTGACTCTGGTTCCATCTCCTGTGTATTTCCTGCTTATGCTTGGGTAATTGCTTTGCTGTGTCTACAGTATTCTCCAGAGTGGAATATCTCTTAGGTTTCCTTTTCTCCACTGAGCTTAGAGCCTGGTCTCTCCACTGGGACAAGGGCAGCTGGTGAAGAAGAACCTCCACTATCTTTAAAATGCACACCCTGCTGGTAAATCCAACTGGGATCATTGATCCTGCTTTTGGGATAACCTCAGAAGAGTGAGACCCACAGATTAGTGTAATGAGTAAAACTAGGCACTGCTTCTAATGCATTGCAGAACTTCAGGAGCTATAGCAGTCCTCTCCAGACTCTTTCTAGCCTTACCAACAATCTGAAGTTTCATTAATTTGTGAGGCTAGCCTGGTCAGGCTAATGTATTTGGAGAGAATTTAAGTTAGATTATTAAATATAGTTTTGGAGGAGAGTGGGAATAAGAACAGGGGAAGAGCATTTTCCCTATTAGTTCTTCACCTGAAGCTATCATTGTGCAAACATGATTGGAAACAAAACAAGAATAAATGAATACATGACTTCAGCAGGGCCTTAATTCATTTGCTGTCAGGTATTAATTTAAGCCACAACTAAAACAATGGGCTGTTGGGCGCCATTGGTGCAGCTGAAAGCCTGGTGCACATGACTTTTCCACTGGAATGCTTTCAAGGTCTTTTTCCTCTTCCTATCCTAGCTGTGAAACCTTTATGCAAACGGTCTTAGTCACAATTAGATTACATCAAAGAATGTTTGTCTTGGTTTCAAGCCTGCTTGGGCTAAAACCAAGATAAATTGCAAATTGGCTAAAACCACCAACAAACACCCACTTTTTCTGGTCATTACAGATGAGGAATGTACAATGCCTTTAGGTCTTATATTTCCACCGCCCTATCCTGTCCTTAGTCAGCAATTTGTTAGGTAATTGGAAAACAAAGTTCAATAGACTGTCTCAGAGTGGGTGGGGATTTTTTTCTTTCCCCTTTTGGCTTTTGTGCGTCACAGAGTACTTACAAAGGAATGAACTCACAACCTGACCGGTGTAAAAGCAGGCACATATGAAGCACAAAGAGAGGAGTCAACCCTCAGTTCAGAATCCTCAAAGACAAGTAAAACTTAACATGACAAATAACAAGGGAAGGCAACATTTTTCTGTCTGGTCCTCTCCCTCCACAGTGACAATCCAGGAAAATAAAGAGGTACTAATTGGGGTTTGTCCTCCTTTGTTGCTAATGTAAAGCTGCTGCCCTCAAAATTGTCTATGGGCTAAAAAATGTAGAGGAGGATCATTTTGGCAGCCACTTAAAGAGAGATGCCTCTGGATGGACACACCAGGACATGGCACAGCAAAGCTGTGGGAGCAGAATTAAACACCCTGCAACCAGACAAGGAGGGATTTGAAGAACAGCTTTACATTAACTCAAGTGTTTCCCTCAGGTCTTGCCATGAGATGGGTAGTGAAAGCGGGAGCCGTGCCTTAGTCTGCCCTCCATAGACATGGGAGGCATGGAAATGCCTTGTTTACACCAACAGAGACTTTTCATTTCATGGAAACAAAAAGTCACTGCTGGTGTGACTGAAGATTTTGTCTCTGGTAGCTGAGGGTGCTGTGAGATCTCACTGCCTCAGGGCTGTGCTGCTCAGTACCATGGCATTTCTGCTACTGAAGTTTTAAATCAGTGTAGCTCAGTAGACATTCATGGATTCATTCTGGACTTATACCATTATCTTTTAATAGAGATGGACAGAAAAAATAAATGCAAAATAGTTAAAGTACAAAAATACTCCTATCTCGATATTCGCTGTGAGAAATATTTACTCCTTGACATTTGCATTGGCCAGTCAGCCCAAAATATATTTTCTCAGAAAACAATTCCATGAAGGTACGTTTTCAGGGACATTTTTTTCAGATTCTTTCCCTTAAAGTCTTCCTGCCAAGGCTGAAGGTGGCTGCCATGGTGGCTAATGCCATGCTGAAATCTCTGTTACTTAATCACAGGATGGCATATAGGCTATGCAGAAAATTTTAACAGCTGAAAGTTCAGGATGTCAGACAGCAGTTTCAGCTGTGTGCTGCCACATGCACATGATTAATGTTCTCCTCTGGGATGCAGAGCAACCGCAATCATCTCTTAATCTAAAAGGCATGAGAAAAGTGTTGTTGATGGTCAGCTTCCCAGGTATCTGCAATTGTCCGCTTCCTCACCTTCCCTTTCCAAGCTTTCTTCACCTCAGTTCCACGTCCTTCACTGTAAAAGTTCCTCTGGATTTCTATTTTTCGCACACCACCATTCTTTAAATAGCAACAAGACTATTTTAAGAGTAACACAATCCTTTACAGTCAGAGTAGAGATATGAAGACCGGTCCCTAAGCTAGGATGGAAACTACAGTTTTAAACATGAAATAAAGAGACACAGCTCTTAGCAGATAAATGTGTTACTTCACTTTAATCGTGCATGAATGGTAACTGATACTCTAAATGTCACTATGGACATTTCATGGTTCATTTTTTTCTAAGAAGTTGTGGTTTACAAGGTGAAGTGGTGCTGAGTTCAGAGAGACAGAATATGGCTCACACTGCTCCCAGGATTACTTTGCTGATATTGGCATATAGCATGGTCTGGTCTGGAACAGTGACAAGAACTTCAAGTTGATGTTTTCATTTTCATGGCCACTGAAGCTGCTGCCAAAGACCAATCAAAAATTCAGTGTATATAAAAAAAAATCCACCAAACTACTTTGTGAACAAGCCCATGAAATATAAATCCAGCAGATTGACTAGGCATATGAATAATTTACAATGAACTAATCAATATTGTCCAACTCAGACCTACTGCTCGATATGCAGCACAGTATGCCCTGGTGTCTTGGCCATCTCCAGCTGTGCAAGGGATGCAGTGGAAAAAATACCTGTCAGAGGAGGAGAGCTAGTGCCCAAATCTCAACTAGAAAAGAGTCACTGGGTGGGCTTGGTGCTGCACTGAGGCTGGGAGATTGTCCCCCGGGTATGAAAACACAGATGTGGTCTAGGATATAATGTATACACTACTTGGGGTGATATGGAAGTTAAGTGCAAGCTGATAGATAACCAATCTAATAATTAATCTAATAATAAACCTATTTTTTGACAAAAGAAAAGATTTTCATATTAATTCAATGACTTCCACAGATTTTAAATGCCCTCATGATTTACTAACCACGTAAGCATTTTCTCTAAAGCTTTGAAGTACTAAAAAAATGCAAGTATCACTCTAAAAAATACAATTAACATATAAGAAAGAAATTTTTTCTATTATGAAATGTTCTGTTTCTGAGGAGATGGGCAAAGGGTTCTTTGATGCTTTGATAATGAAGTAGAAATTTTTATTTTCAAAAAGTATGGGTGGTTTGGGGTGAATTGTGTCTATGTGTTAAATTAGTGTCTGGTTTCAGGTTCTGATTTACAGAAATGCTGAGAAATGCGTCTTTGGAAAACAAGCCATCTAACGCTGTTGAAAATCTCAGTGAGAGTTCAGATCCAAACATAGTTACAAATTTCAGGAATGATTAAGTCACTGGTAGTCTGGTTTTTATCCCTTACAATTATTGTGATGACTTATGAGGCTGGGATCTGTTTCCAGATTTCCCGAAACCATGTGACAGTTCTGATCTGGCATATTCTAGGGTCAAGTGCCCATTTAAATTACTGACTTGACTGGAAAGCATGGATTAAAATAACATACTAGCTTTTAAAGAAAAAGGCATTGGCAAGCTACTGCAGCCTACATACATAAGCAATTGCCAACCAGCAAAATGCTTTCAGACTCACTGACAAGGCAGTCTGAAGGGCTTCTTATGATCATTTAGTGAGAAATTTTAGAGAGCTCTCCAGGGTAAAAAGTTTTCCCATTATTGCATTGGACACATAGCTTCTGTTGTACATGTGTTTCCTGATGCCTGTGTAGCATTAAGTGATTTTATGGCCATACCAAAGTCCTTGTGGACAAGGGTTTTATGGTTCTCTGCTTTGCACTTACCTTCCATATGCAGGGTCTGCCTTCTTGTCCCAAGTCTGCAGCACACAGCAGTCTTCTTCTGTGATCATACAATTATTGAGGGTGAAAAACAAGTGCATGTCTGGTATTAACTAATGTTATCTGATGCTAATAAACGGAGCCATTGATCTCACCTGACATAACAACTCTGGTCAGGTGACAGACAGCATTCCCCATTCTGGAGTTGTCCAGCCAGCCTGGTTTAGGCTGGTTGGTCAGAGGAAGGTTGGTGGTGGTTGGGTCCCCTACAAGATGATCTGGTTAAGGGGTTTCTGGATGCTGCTCTTGCCTGAAAATGCCTTGATGGGCTTAAAACAAACTCTCCTTGTCCTCTCTTGAGACAGTAATCCAAAGCTTGCTGCAATGGCAAGATTTCTCCTGAGCTTGACATCAGAGAAGTGTTGGATTACACACATAAACCATGAGTTCTTTGGAGTATTTTTGTGATAAGATTCCCAATTCTAGGATGTCCCTGACTACAGAAACAGAACCAATCTCAGTAAGAGATGGATATACTCAGTAAAACAAAGAAAACAAAACATATCTAGAGAATATAGAACACATCATATCAGAGACAAAAGCATAAGAGAGAAAAAAATTCTGTTCAAACAGTTGCACCAGAAAATTTCTGAAACACTGTACTTTTATTGTACCTGAGTTCTCTGTCCCCATGACAGAGACCCAGGAACCAACTAGGTCTTCTAAAGAAGAAATGGATGGAACTTAATCCATTCTCATGCATAAAGTTTTGAGGGAAGGATTTTTAGTAGGCTTGAAAATTAAGTTCAGCGTACCAAACTACATTCAAATTTCAGTATGGAGCACAGTCAGTGAGCTACGGGAACCTCCAGAACAACGAGTAGTAATTTGGTGCTTGGTTTGAGGGTGTTGTGGGAAAACTCAGCATTATTTAGTTTTGTAAAGAAAAATTAATCTTTCTTACATCAAACCAGTAGCATTTGTTGTCTGAGGTAGTCAGAGGTAGAACAAACTATACCTGGGAGCATTTGCAGGGCTCCCAGATCCTCTCTATCCTGAATGTGTGACCTGCATGCTGTTGCATGTTGCAACCCAGGAAAGATAAGACAATGATCAAACCACTTTCCCTCCCACCCCTGTGTTATATCCAGCATTCAGAGATTAAGAGCAGCAAAAGGGGAAGCTGCTGTTAATACTACACCAAGTGGTCTGATCAAAAAGGGAGAGGTGACTGTAAGAAGGCATCCAAGATTGAATTCCTGGCAGACTCAGGGTGTTTTTATAATTGACTTGCAGGTTGCCAGGGTTTGTTTCCTTTTTTTTATTTTTTTTTTATTTTTCTGAATACACATTCCTCAGAGTGATTTTTTCGTTCCTCTCCCTCACTTCTCTGCACATTCATGCATCACTGCACAATTTTTCTGCCTTGCTTGGTGGTGTAATGGGGAGGGAATGCATGGGGGGCAGAGAAGTCACCGCTTGTGACCCAACAGTGTGACAGCCATTGTGGCTGGTGGGGAGCAGAGGGAAGGTTCTCAACAGAGCCATTGCTGAAGTTGGTTTTAATCAATTTAATTGTTAACATTCTAGGGAGAGAAGGAGGAAGCGGACCACAGACTAACACAGTGGGGTTAATGGAAAGAGAAGTGATAAAATATAACCTTGCAGCCTGCTGTGCAGCAAGGCTCTGAGAGATTAGAAAGTTATCAAGCGAGAGAACAATTAAACTGATTTGTAATTAACTCTGCAGAGAGCAAAACCAGCAGAGTTAATGGAAGGCAAAATACCGCTTGCTGGGTTTGTCCCTAAAAACTGTTCCAGTCCCTAACTCTTTTTCTCTGTCCCCCTCAGCAATGTCAAAGAGCTGGAAAGGAGGCTTGGGGCAACCTTGCCCTGGCTGGGTTCATATTGGTGCTGTTGGGCTTGCTGCAAGTCTGTGGCAGTGTTTGCCCTGTCACTGCTGCCTGGCACTAAAGATAATCCATGGAGAGAGGGAGGCAATTATCCCTGATGCTTCAGGCAGCTGCACAAATGCCCACCACAGGGCATGGCAGGTGCCAGCCATGGCTGCAGGTGAGGGCAGGGAGGAGGTGGCGAGCCCCAGCTTGGGTGTGTGCGAGCAGAGCCGGACAGGTCTCCTCCTCTGAGCAGCCACTGCACGGAGCTGGGCTGACAAACATCAGCACCCTGCTAATGACCCACAGGGATCGTGGGGACATGGGCAGTGTAAGGCAGACGGATGGCCAGCAGCTGCTGAGGAGAGCTGTCTTAGCTCCAGCCCTGGAAATGTTTCTTGCTGCTCCCTTGTCTTCACAGTCATGTTCCCCAGGCCTTACGCTCATGGCTGAGTTTGTTGGAGCAGTGATGTCCTGGCTGCTTGTGAAAACATTTGTTTTTGTGGCTTAATGGGGATTTGAAAATAATCTTGCTGAGAGAACAATGCATCCTCTTGGAGATCCATATTTCAGGGTGAATCCTGGCTTAGTTTAACCCAGTTCCCATCCATGCCCCAAAATCCCCTAATTCAAGGCTACCAGTGCATTTAGCTAAAACAGCCGTCCTGTCTTTGGTTATAGACTAAAACTTCACTCACAGCCTGTTTACTTTGTAGTGTGGCTATAACCTAAACCCTTAAATGCTGCCAGCATGTTCCTGCCTCACCAAAATTAGCAGGGTGAAGTCACTGCAACCACACGGCGGTTCTGCGGCGTGACTCTCCTCCCCGGGGCAGCCCGTGTGCGGTGCTAACCACGGCTGTCTGCAGGGAACGTGTGCCATTCATTCCAGTGTCCCTCTTATCTCTGTGCTCATGGATCACATGGTTACCTGGGCCACAGAGCTGGAGGAAAGTACCCAGGTGGGGACAAAAGTGGGACAGATAGGGTCAGCTCCAGTGATTCAGATGGATGAGAGGCAATCGCACCTGAGAACTTTGCTCAGCAGCCACCTATTTCTGCAGGGTGCATGCCTGTGCTTTGCTGTGTTTTGGGGCATGGTGTGTTTTTTTAGTTGCAGTTTATTGCTCTAAAGCTGCAAGTAGCCTAAGAAACTACAGGGTGAAGCTTCTTTTCCTTTCTGCAATAAAAATGTAGCAGAGAAGGAAGCAAGGGAAGAAACACAGGAGAAGAGATGAAGCAAGGAGACAGTTAAAATTAATAGAGAGGGGAAGGGGGAAGTTAATGAACTTGCTCCATCTAATAAACAGTTTCCTTCTCTCTCCCCATGAATGCTTTTGTTTCACCAGTCTGTGCCAGTTTCCCGGTGCTCCCTGCCCCCACCACCAGAGAGTGAGTCCATCCACGGCACAGCACTTGAGCTTTCTCCCTGCCTGGTCAATGCCGCAGGCAGAGTAGCTACCTTGAAGGAGGGAGTCGGGAAGCTGATCTTCACGGCCCAGACAAACCCCAATTTCTTTTCTCAGTGTGCCAACAGGGATGGCAATTAATGCCAGGGGGGGTGGTGGCTTTAATGATGCGGACACCTGTTCCCTGAGAAATGGCCTCAGCTCTCTTTGGCACGAGTCACTGCTGAGGCTCCTCAGCCACAAATTGCTTTTCCATAAAGGCAAAGCAGCTTTGTTTATAAACTGCTGTAGATAGGCTGGAGTTTTCATGATGAGAGCACAGAAGCAACAGTCATTACAGCCATATAAATGAGTTTATTTATTCAGCAAGAGCACATCTGCCAGGCTGTCGTGAGGTAATCTGCTGCCGCTACAGCCCACAATTAATGGCTGCTGGGGACAAATGAGACGGGAGAGCAACTTGCACGCGGGGAAGGGAGAGCTCCTCCAGTTTCACAGGGGACCCCATGCCGCCTGTCCCAGCACTGGCACCTCATGGTGGTGGGGGTCTTCCCAGGGAACACCCGAGGAGCCGGGGTGGCAGACCTGGCCCAGACCTTGATTCGGGCGTGCACAGCAGAGGGAGAGTGCTGGGAGTGCAGCCATAGCAGCCCCACCCCAAAATGAGCAATCCAGAGGGTAGGGCTATCCCTGCTTATTCCTCTGGATGCTAAAGCAAAAAGTAAGAAAAAAATCTGGGCTGGAAACAGAGGGTGGATTCAAGACTAAGATTTCAGATCCAAACTGTAAAAATTGTATCCTTCAGGGGCTGTTAGGATTCAGAGCTTTGACTTGATTCACCAAAAACTTTGGAATAGTTTCTTGACTTGGTATCGCTTTCTTGGCTATGATTTTGGGATGGGGGTGAGCGCAAAAGAGGTGCTAATCCAAGGGTTTGGTTTGGCCTCTTGCTCAGCTGGAAATGAATACGCTGCCTGTGTCACAGCTCCTGTGGGCAAGTTGCAGGAGATTAGTCGGCTGTCATCTATTTGACCCAATGAGGCCTGAAGAATTCGCTTGCAATGCCACTAAACTGGTCAAATGCTGAAACATGAAGGACAGATGGAAATAAATGTAAAATGCTGTAACCTGGCACGTCACCAACACTTCACAGCTTTCATACTGACTGCCAGCAGTGGCAGAAAAAGACATTAACGGGAAAAGTGAAAACCTAGAAGACCTCTGTTACAGTAGGCAATGCTGAGAGAGGTTGAGAGATTTTCTGCACAGCCGGGCCTGTAATCTTCTGAATTGCTGGAGAAACATGGCAAAATAAGAGAGTGTCACATGCAAAGATCAGACAGAACTCCCCCATCCTTTGCCTTCCACCTCCAGGGGAAGGTAGAAGTGACTGGCAGTCCCAGCTGACACTGCTGCTGCTTGTTCTGGTCCCATCCAATGGTCCTGACAGATGTTTTAATCTACTGCTTGAAGAATTACTTCTGCACAGCTCTGCTGTTCAAACATCTGTTTCTGTTTAGATAGACAGAGGCATTTCAAACTGCACTGGCCATGCCACACACTGGGAATTGTTTAAAAGGCAACCCAAGTTGCTTACATTACTCAGTTACAGCATGAGGAGGATTTACTGCAGCAAACCTTGACATATTTTTGAGCCCTGTAAAATAGATCATTCATGAAAAGGGAACCATTTTGCTTCCTAAATACATCCTTTATAAAAGGGGGTATTTACAGTTATAAATCCATAAAGGCATTGCTGAAAACCCAGGGCTTTTGTACTTGCGTCTCTGTTCCCATGTCAAGGGGAGAAATGCTTGTTTCATCATGATTTCACTATCCTGGGCTTTCCCAGCTTTTGAAGTTGAGTTTGTGTGTGTGTGTGTGTGTGTGTGTGTGTGTGTGTGTGTTTGCTGTACCACATCTTGCCCTACTGCTGTCAACACCCGCTGATTACTCCTGCTCCAAACAGCCCATGACACATTGCATGTCAGAAGATTTCTATGCTGAGCTTCCCAGTTTCAGTGGAAAGAAACAAGAAGCAGCTACATTTCAGACAATGGTGGGAGCTCAGTATCACTAAGCCAGATACATTTAATTACTTTTTGCAGTTTTGCAGTCTTAGGCTCTGTGTACCTACCATCTTCTTTAACTACCCTTGAAATTAAAGAAGATGTTATCATCTCTCTCCTTTTCTCTGACTTGCCTGGTTGTTCAATCCTCGAAATACAAAGCAGATGGCAAGATTTTCAGCTGGTCAAAAATCACATGTAAGGAATATCCTGATTGCTGACCATCAAGTGAGAGCTGCCATCATACAGCTCTTTGCCTGCATTCTTGTAACAGGTGGAGCACTTCGTTAATGCATTTGGCCGATTTTCAATGGTGAAATATTCCCCCAGGGTTCTGGTTTTAAAAATAGCAGAAATGGGAGCTCTGTCGACAAAGGGATAGAAGGAGCACACTGTGAGATCTTGCCTCTTT
Organism: Parus major; assembly: GCF_001522545.3. Classification (NCBI taxonomy): domain Eukaryota; kingdom Metazoa; phylum Chordata; class Aves; order Passeriformes; family Paridae; genus Parus; species Parus major. Next base: position 41,024,012 of record NC_031770.1, on the reverse strand, counting down.
TGTCCTACTGGGAATTGCTGGGCTAAACCCACACGCTGAAGGATCATGCTGCTTGTTTTCTTTAGCATCCTTCCCCCTTGTCTGTGACTTTTCAGATTTGTGAGCCAAGGAGCTGAGGAAGAAGTCTCCCTGGTTAGCTTTTCTTTTCCAGTTACAGGCTCCACTGACAAGCACCTCTCAAAATCAAACACACAATACTTTTGTCCTTATACACTGTTTCTATTCTCTATGAACAAAAGAACAGGTTAAAAGGAAGCCCTTACATAAACATGAACACACTGGGTTCTGGCTGGCTGTGTTTCTGTGCACCAATGGTACTTCTGTGCTATGCAATACTCAAGCGATTTATTTTCATTTAGAGGTTTGGTTATAAGACACAGCTTCATCAAAGTCCTTAACTTGTGCAACTTTAAGCCTGTAAATAATACCGGGCTGGATGAGCAGCTCACCTCCTTTAAATTAGACTTGTTCAATTATGTTCCTCATTTGGGTCCTGCAGTAATTAGCCTGGAAACAGCGAACAGCCAGTTGCATTGAGCTGAACTTTTCTTTCAAAGAAGTGCCAAAAACAATTGAAAGAGACTAATGATATTTCCTGAGATCCACCTGTTGCTCAGTTTCCCTTCAATTAAGCAACAAAGGGGAGGTGCGGGAACCACTTCTTGTTATAAACACAAATTAGTATTCGGACAAATGAAGCTGGGAAGAGAAAGGCGAAGGCAAGGAGAAACAATGAGAGAAAAGCAGCCTTGGCTTTATCATGGGCTGGCCATGCGCAGGGGCGCTCAGGAAGAGGCACATTCCGATGCGACGCAAAGGCTGGAAGAACAATGCAGTCCTTCCTCAATAAGGCGTTTGAACACGCTAAATTATCCCTCTGGACATTATATGGAAGTGAAATACATCAAAATAAGAAAGGAGGAAGAAACATATTTTTGCCTTGATGAGGCACAGCCCACAATTTGCTGAGACATGACAATGGACTTCTAGTGAAAACACCAAACAGCAGATGAAGGTTTTTCAGGGGGGAGTGTAATTGCCCACCTGTGCGCTGCCACTGTGTGAATGTGCCTTGGGGGCTCTAAGCTTTTGGACAGCTGTCTCTGCTCCTGCTGCACTCCTGACTGCCTCCACATCCCTGTCCTCTATCATGCAGTTCCTTGACAGTGCTCTCCTCTCCATTCTAACACCTCCATTGACACCTATGAACACAGCAGGGGTTTAAGGAGCTACGACCCCACTGCAGCACTATCACTTTAATGCCTGTAGGCACAAGGCAGAACATTAGAAGATGACCAACTCATTAGTCTTCAGGAACCACCCAGCACCCAAGTGCACCTGCACAGTGTCTTGGCCTCCAAGACGCCCCTTTTATGGAGTTACTGCTCTGCTAAGCAGTGGCTGTGCCTCCTCTCACCACATGGTATCTGAGGAACAGTTCCAGCAAGAACTTTCCCCATGGTTGCCCTACTGACTCCCTCTGTCCTGCCTGTGACCAAGGATAATGGTTATGGGAATGATCCCAAGCCATCTCTCTGGTAAGCCAGGATGAATTTCCTCTGGTTCAGTGGCCCTTGCTTTGCTGTGGATAAGGTGTCCAGCTCTGTAGAGAGAGACACCCCTTGTTGGCTTCCCTATTGCTATAGGACATGTTCCAAGGCTCCTCCAAGAAAAGCCAGGAATCAGGAGAGATTTTCAGGTATCCAGGACACTGGGAAAGAAGAAAAGAAATCCTTAAATGGCTGTCTTGTAGCTTCTCCATTGCTGAACAGCACCTGGGCTTTGCAGAAGGCTTGGCACTGTAGTTTTGACACACCATTTTCCTTAAGCTCCCTGACAACACTTTGACATCACTGTCAGAGGCTTCACTGAAGAGCATTGTGGATGTGTCCTGAACAGTGGAGACCTGTGTCTGCAGAGGGTGCAACTTGCTCTGCAGACCCCCAGGGTGCCACATGCAGCATTCTCTCATCCCTAATCCTGCATGTCCTTGTTTACTATGGAAGGAAGCCTAGGTCTATGGTCCCCGCTGCCTGACATCTGAGGGACCACTCCTGTGCTATGCTCTGAAAAGCCCATTAGCCCCACCCTGTCAGCACAGCCTGGAAAAGTCACTCCAACACTTCTCCAAAGTGGAGAATATTAGGACATATTTCATACCTCATGGTCATTTGTCTTCCAGACCCAGGTGACATACATACAGACATGCAGACTGCTATGGGAACTCACCAGAGACTACTGATGAGCACTTGAGACCTTTGTTTAGGAACCTTGGCAATGCTTGTTAGGGCTCTCCTCAGGAAGCTCACTTATCCCTGAGTGGTTTGTAAATTCAGATAAACCATGAACTGCCCAAAATATCCCTTCCTTCACTCCAGAGATCTCATTGTCCCAACACTGGGAGACACCACAGCCAGGTACTTTCCCAACAGATCAGGTAAGGGCAAGTAATTGGCTCTTCAGGAGGAGGCTATTCTGCTTTCAATTAAGATAATTTGGGATGAGATTATACTGGCGCCTATGCTTGTGAAGCATTCAGTCTTATTTAGCAGATGGCATCCCTGGTGATATCCATTTTGGCAACTGTGTCCTTGCTTTGACACGGAAATAGTTGCTGTCTAGGTGAATGTTCACTGAGAAGGGAAGTGGAAAACCCAGTGCTGTCTTGTGAAAAACTAAAGATCATGCAGGACAGTCAGATTTGGGTGTATTAATATGGGACTCATTTGGGTATGGAGGTGACAGGGATCTGGTGATGAGGCCTCACTGTGGTGACTGTGAGCTGGGATAAAGTCACAGGGAACAACATCTGCTAAGGACCCCAGCTCCAGCATCACGTTGCCCAAGGAGAAAGTTTTCCATATGTGTAATGTTTGTGTGTTTACATCTATTTGCATCTTCAAACTGCACAACCACTGTTACTGCTGGCATCGTGTTTTCACAAGTCTGCAAAGCATGGGCCAACTCCTACTCTGACCTTCAAGCAATTTGAGAAGTACTTTCTTCAGAAGCAAAGCTTCATTTAAAACTGTGGTTTCTTGATTAAATGTTCTTTGGGGCAATTCCCTATTTTACATGAAGGTGAAAGAACACAGAAATATTGCTACAGAAAAAAGATAAAGTTTCAGACTGGATCACATTCATGAGCATCTGGAAAAATGCCTCCATTAAGGAGAATGCAAAGGTAAATACCTTTGAAAAATGGCCATCTCTCCAACTCTTACATTTGGGTTTTCTCTTGTGTACATGTACTAATAGCATTTTGCTCAGGGAGAAAAAGCACCTGTGATAGTTCACTAAGACAGTCATTACATCAGTGATTTAAATCATATTAGCATGGGATTAGGTTTATCACATGATTAAGAGCATGTCAATAAAGTCACAGTGTATCACCTTCACTTTTTTTTAATGTTGTATTGAGCATGGCAGTGGACTCTGAGCACTGGCTTGGGTTCATCTGAGGATCTGGTACCTGTTGCTCAGTATAAAAATCTTTTATATAGAATGTAACCTGTGTTTTCAGATAAATATCTTGCTGACCTTTGCTTGGGAAAAATGCACATCTTTTGCCTAGATACATACATACATACATGTCTATTTGATGGTGTTATGGAAGATATTTATTGCATGAGATTGATGGAGACCGAGGAGAGCAGCTAACTGCTATGTGAGACCTCAAGAGGTCTGTGAGATGCACAGTCCTTTGTGGGGCCAAAGCAGGAAGTTCCTTGCTGTGCCTCACACAGTCTTAAAGCCCATTTGTAGTTACAAAACCCAAAAAGGTGTGTATGTCTGGGACTGGGGAAATGGGAACCTTCCAACCTTCCCATCTTACCTTGGCTCAGTTTGACATTATTTCTACCCAAGTAAAAGCAACAGCTGATTATATATAATAAAGATAAATGCTACATTGCAGTACTGTGTTTATTAAATCACTGCATTTGTAGGGGAGTTCCTGGGCATTGTTTGTCCGTGATATAAATATTTTAAGTCTCTGTTGGTAAGTGAGGCTGGTGTGTGTATATTACATAGTGTACTCTCTTATCCGGTTAAAAAAAGCAACAGATGCAAATTGTCCAAACAAACATTTTGTTTCTACCCACAGCTGGCCTGATTGTCATCATTCCTTCCAGCCTCAGGCTCCTTCTCTGCTCTCAGTCAAACATGTTACATTTACAGGTGTGGACTACACTGGTGAGGGACAACCCGAGCCATGGGTTTCCTCCTTTCCCCACTGCTCAGTCTCACACAAATTCAGCCCAATGCTCCACCAGAAAGTCGTGTTTATATCCATCTACAGTTCTCCACTACAGCCCCTTTTTCTTTTCCAGTTCCACAGTGGAGAGAAGAGTTTATTTCCTACCTCTTTGCAGCAACCACTTACATAACAGCATTTATGTTATTGCATCTCCTCTTAGTCTGGCTTTTATTCTAAACAACCATGGTTCTTCCAGCCCTCTTTCATAGGTTATGTTTTTAAGCTCTCTCATCACTGTTCCTGGATTGATTCCAGTTGGTCCACATCCCTCTTGAAGTGTGGTGCCCCAGCCTGGATACAGCACTCCAGCTGAGACCTTCAGCACAGAGGAGTTACTTTCTTGCCTTATTATGATCAGAACTCCCATTATACTTTGTATTTCACTTTTCAAAAACAGAGCAAAATTATCCACTACTGAGGAGAAAGCAGGCTTTCTCTGTATCAGAAATGACCATTTCCTCACAGAAAGCCTAAAGATCTCACCAGTTGCATCTGAATTAAATTGTAGTTCTCTGCTATGGCTTACTTCACAGTTCTGAGCACTTCAGAACTCTTTCTGGAGCAAGCCACTTTCTGATGAAACTGGGATTGGAGTTTAGCAGTTGGGTTTTATCCTGCTCCACAGTGACCAGGTAGTGTTTCTGAATCTACCCAACCCCAGTTTTGATAGGGACACCAACGATAGAGCTGGAATGTAAAATCAAGGCTCCCAAAATGACTGGCGAGTTCAGCAGAGAGGAAAGAGATGGCTTTGGGCAGTGAACAGTAGGGTCATAGCAGCTACCAGCAGAGAACACCCAATTTCTGTAAAAGGCCCAAAAGAAATGGACTTGAGGAAAGGTAAATTTCACTTGCCATCAAAAGAAATGCCTAAGAAGGGGTTACTTCTGATCTTACTGACTTTGCACAGATGTCATCACACAAAATAAATATGGCAGAATTGCAGCAAAACCCCATCAGAGACTGATGTAGACTCCAGCAGCAATGATGGATCCTTGTGGTCCCACATCCCAGTTGTGTTCAGTTCCACAGAATAGATTTCATGTTAACAAGCTAACATGTTAAAAACTAGTGAAATGCATGTAGGTACAGTCAAAGAAATCGGGACAGAACCACATTTTTAATGGATCAGAAGAGGTGAGTGAAAACTGATGATTGTCATTTGACAGTGAAAAAAATGCACTTGAAAGGCAAGGCTAACATGGGGGCTGTAAAACCAAGTGTCCCTAGTGAGTAGCAGCGAGGGGCTCAAGGTGTAGGGTGTAGGTACTCACAAGTGGGTCAGTTCTTCATCTCAGAATCTGCTCCCACAGCATCCCCAGCACCTCTCCACATCCAGTACCCATGGTGTTGCTTCTTTTGAAAAGTGCTATTTGTTTTACAAACAAAAAAGCACCAGAAATAATTTGGTGCAAAGATGAGGAAGTTAATATTATTTAAAATTAAAAAGGTAGCCACCTCTCTAGCTGCTGAAAAGGTGTTTTCTCCTTCATGATCCAAGCAATTGAGAAGGCCCTTTGTAAAAATTTAGAACCTTAATTGCAACATTTTTCATTGCCTTATGAAAAGTGGATTACTTTGGCAAAAAGTCAGATGATACATGAATTTCTAAACCAGAACTGTTTTCTTTTTCAAGGATGATTATGAAAGCTATTCTGCAATAGATACTACAGTAAGAAGCCCAGATAGATTCAAGGGCTGGCAGTGGAGTGACCCAAGATCATGTCATTCACCATGATTTTTATAAAATTATCTTGATGCACAGGTGATGTTCTGATGAACAGGGAAAGAATTCCATGTTGCTTCCACATTAAAAATCTAAATTGAATAACCTGGTGCCAGATAATGGAGTGGTTCATATAAGGTGCAAGCAAGAATTTAAACTTTATTATTGTCATTAATACAATTAGCATGGGCTTACAGGAGACAGGTTTTTACCTAACTAATCAACTTTTAGGCATCAAAGTTTAGGTAGCCAACTTTTTAAAGCAGCCATCCAAATTTAACAAGGGCTAAAATGCTGATGAAATTAGTAATTAATTTCCTTATTTTATGGTGTAATTTTAACTGAAAAAAATCACTGCAAAACATACTGAAGGGTTTAAGTCTGTTTCCTTTTTCATGCTACCAACTCATCTTTTTTTTAAAACCAGCAGGAGGCCCTGCTTTGTTTCTTTGGCTGAGTTATAGTCTGGAAAATCCAGCTATAGATGCTCAAACTTTTCTTCCTGCCCCATGAGGACATATAGCTCTATTTGGAATGTGCCTTTAAGGTATTCTGAGTAAAGCTTCCAAAGTACACACACCAGTGGCATCTCCAACCAGCCCTGACTCCTTGAAGACAGCAATGTGGAAGGGTGGTGACATGTACCCTGTGCATACAACAGTGCCTTCTAAACTCCTGGGATCAGTGTCCTAGAAAAAAAGTATTAAAAATACCAAAACAAACCATAAAATTTTAGCAAAACCAGGATGCTAAACTAGTCACCCATTTCCAAAGTATTTTCCAGCAAAAGCACTGCTCAGGAAAGCAAGTTTACTTAAGGAAAACAAGGCTAAAAATCAACTTGAAAATAAATATTTTCTTGGAAGGGGTAAATTAGCTAATATATCACCTTACACTTTCTTTTAAAAGTGAAAAAAACACAGGTGATTAATAACTGAACACAAGTTCACATGACAGCATCTCTTACAGTAGCACTTACTATACATGTATAATAACATGTAGTCATTTGTCAGCCCCTGAGATAGCATGAAGGCTGCACTTTTGTTTAGTAAATAATTTTTCTAAGGAAAGTCAGTTTCGGCTTAAGTTCTCAGATGTTGTTTCTCAGTCCATGGTACACTTCCCATTAATATTGCTGGTAAAACTATTCTTTATTTAATAGAAAATACAGTGTTTAACAAACACTCTGCATTTTGTATATTTACTACTATTCTTCAGCTGATTCTTTCCCCCAGCCTATGTCAAGCTAGAAGAGACAGCTGATTCACAAGTGACATTTGAAAGTCCAGCGTGAATTCCCACACACCGTGCTTGGTTCCTGGTATGACTTCTGTGCAGAGTGCTGGAAAAGGCAGCCCAGCCCATGCCCATGGCACAGAGATGGAGGGTTTGCCCTCAGCTCACCTTGAGCAGCATTTGGTGTGCTGTGACACTGTGGGCATTTGCCAGAAGCCTGGAGGAGGGGTATTCCATGTGCAGCTTGGCAGGGAGGTGAGGGCAGTCCCTCGCAGCTCTCAGCCCTCCAATCTTTCCCTTAAGCTCATTAGGGCAGGTGTGGTGCTGGGCAGGAAAGCTCCACTCTTGAGCAAGAACTCTAGCAGACATGATCAACCTGTTTCTGACTTACGCTCTCTATGTATTTTGCATACATTACAGTATCTCCTAGTATTGTCTTAAATATGTGCAAATGCTGCTTGTGAAATATTTATACAGTTTTTAACTGTTTTAGTCAGCCACAGTACCTGAACCCATTTGAACACCTCCTGTACTCATGTCATTCTGTGGGGTTTGCAGGCTTTTTACTGAAAAAGAGACAGACCAAAGGTAGGATATAATCAGGCTTTTGCACAAAGCTGCACCAATGGGAAATGCAAATAATGTGCTTCTAGTCTTCTCCTCTGAGCAGTGTTGGGTGTTACTCAAACAGGTTGTTAAGCTGGAAATGTCTTAAAGATAGTTTTATTCCAATTTGTGTCTCACTGAGCTGTGTACCTGGGGGATACCAAACACCAGGCAGAACTGTGCATTTTCCTCAACAGAAAGTGAGTGCAACCACTGTTTTTCTTGTTCCCAAGAAATTTTAGCATGAGAAGTATCCAGTGTTGCAAGCAATGCACATCTTACTGGGTGTTTTCCAAGAATGGATTTTGTTCTCAGAGGATGGCTTATTAACAAGCAGAAAGCAGCCCGACAAATTTTGCATTCACATAAATAGACATAGGATGGCAACAGATGGGGTCTGTTTAGGTTTGGCTTTTTTTTTTTAACAGCACGAGGAAGGGTTCTCAACTAAACTGCATTAGATGATCCATCAGCAAGAGGGTTCAGTCGAAAGGACTGAAAGGGAAAAAAAGTCCCATTCATTTATAGCTACAGCCATCCCAGTTAAAGCCTCTCTCGCCTGACAGCAGCAAGTGGCAAACTTAGGGAAGCAATGGGTCATGGGAAAGGTCCCATTAGATCAGTGGGAGCACACACTAAACAAATACAGTCACATGGATGCACACATTTAAATACTGCCCAAGGGAATATGTGGACATATGTTCAGTGTGGCAGCCTCTAGGCCTCGAGAAAGCTATGTTTAAAAAAAAAAAAAAAAAGAATTCCATCAATCAGTCCCTAGGCCCTGTGAAGTATGAAGATGAAAACTGCAAAGGAAACATGTGCTCAGCTTTCTCTACCAGCTGCCCCATTAAGCAGCAGTGCTCTGCAATACTGCCCTGGAGACCCTGCAACTTCAATTCCAGTCTCCCTTTAAGCCCAGATGAGAGAGAGAGAGAGAGAGAGAGGGAGGGAGAAAAAAAGAAAGAATTACAAAGATAGACTAGCATCATTTAGCTTTTTCTGTGACCCATCCTTTTTGCCAGTGATAATGAAATTTACTTTTTATGTTGGTCTCTGTCCTTTTGAAGGAACTGACTGAAGCTTATATGGCAATAGAAATGCTATTAGCACAGCAAAGCAGGGAAAAAAGAAAAGGCAGACACAAACTCGAACATGATAATCTGACTGTGCCAACTCAGTTGGTGCCAGCCGGGGCTTTGTGATGCCATCTGCAGTGATATTGTCACTGGGGCATTTCCCTGCCTAGGAAAATGAGATCAAATCAAAGTAAAAGAAATGGGTCTTCATCCCATAGCACTGTATCACTTGCAGATGATAATTTAACAGTTGGATGTGCTCCCTTGCTTCTCAGGGCCCAGGCACATTGCCACAGTGTGTGCACAAAGACTCCTCCAGGTCTGCCCAGGGGCAGGCAGAGCAGGGTGGCTGTGTCCAGAGTGAGTGCCCAGGGGCAGGCAGAGCAGGGTGGCTGTGTCCAGAGTGAGTGCCCAGGG